>NW_027396158.1:0-67649 GCF_047715535.1 Aspergillus foveolatus | reverse complement strand
GAAAACAAGTGCTCTTCTTTTCCGTTTCATTATAGTTTCCTAAAATTTCCAACGTTTGAGTGCAATATCAAGCAATATTTAGATGCGGAACCAGAACAAGTGTAAAGAACAGTATTAAATTTTGGAATTATGAATGTTAAGGCTACGATTTTATGCAAAACTGGGTTCAAACTGGGTCTAAATGGGGTTTTCTGGGGCCCCAGTCACTGGGTCTGGGTTGGGCCTGGGTCAGAGCAGTCCGACCCAGACCCAGGCTGGGTTGGGTTCTGGGTCGTAATCTAGGACCCAATTTGGGTTTTGCGGAAGCCTACCCCTAAAGCAATTCAAAGAAGGACCCATGTCGCCTGCGGCCAGTAAAGGAAGGTATACCGTCACCAAGGCTGACTTCACGGCGCTGATCATGCTTCAATTGTAAGGACACTAGTTATATCAATACGTTTGCAAACGGCTATCTACAAGGCCAGAATTAAAACATTTGCAGTGGTGATGCTTCATATTTTTTGCCGGCTGATTTGAGTTATAGATCTATCTATCTGACAATACCAACTCATATACATATTTAGACGGCGAAGAAAACAGAAAGCTCTGATAATTGCCTATGTACAGTACTTCTTCTACCGGGTTTGTCCCCCATCTAGAGATACCTCGGCCGTAGGACCTGAAGAGGGCTTGTTCACGCCATCCGCTCACTGTGAATCCACAGTCTGCGCTAGCAAGTTAGCGAATATCATGCGTTTAGCCTTTGGAGTGATCGTCGCTGTCTTTTCAGCCCTGCAAATCCCAACTCTCGCAATGTTATCTGTATGGCCCTGATTTATGTGAAAACTTGCAACATAAGGGTCATAACAGGTTGGCACTCGTCGCTTAATCGGGGCTGAGTCAAAAAGCACAGGTTCGTGGGATAGCGTATACCAGGGACCTCCTTAGACACCAGGTTGATGTTCACAAGGGAGTGAGAGCTCCGTTCAAGGCCGTCAAAACATACTATTAATTCTTGAACACTGAGCGTCGGGCTAACATCCGCATTGGAATGGTTATTGTAAAATGAAGCAGTTATGCCCCATGAGCGTTACAACGGGCTGCGGGAAACACGGGCATATCTCAGATAGATGCCATTTTGTAGGCTGTGAGAATCGCGCAAGCAGGAACTAGTTCCTGCCGCACACTAGAATGATACCGGAGAAGACCAACGCCGGAAGCAAACCATATCGCAGTCGTATCCAGGCCCGAGGTATAAACTGTGACATCTCGCCGGCAGAAGGGGCTTTCAAGAAGCAGAATCATCATAGATTTCTTTTGTGAATTGAAATTTCTACTAGCCTTTACAGAATGGTCCGGTTCAGTCTTTTTGGAACTCCTCTATCGTCCATACTTGTCCTTGCTCTTGCAACTTGCGCCGTGGCCGTCGTTGATAAATGGACCCCAGGGAGCTTCAACTGGAGCGCCCTAAACACGGGCCCACGAGAAAGCTGGAAGGGTCTGAACCACAATGGCACTGAGGCACACATTAAGAAATTATCAGTTCTCTCCAACGTCGACGTGAGAACAACTGAGGATGGGGTCACCGTGTTGGTAGTCCCTTGGGCCATTGGTCTAGCATGGCATACCTTCAACCTCGCTCTCACTGGCATCGGCCTGGCAAGCACGATCAAGACCTGCCCCCAAAACGAGAGCCAGCCCGACAATCTCCTCTTCTGTGTCACCGGTCTTGTCAGCACCATCGTTGGTGTCGGGGGCGAGGTATCCGCAGCGAAGAAGTTTGCCGAGTCCAGGGGCTATCTGGGGGTTGGCCGCGAACGCCTGGATGCAGTCTGGTCTTGAACTGATTGACCTGCGCAAATTCTCCCGGGACCTGAACAGTCTGCCCGCAGCGGATATGACTTCACAGAAGGCTTACAGCCACTTCGTTCACCAGGCTTTGCGCAGCCTGTCGACCGATGAGGTCGAGTTTGTAGGGTATGCGCCGGACTCCCACAAGCTGGCTCGTCGTGACTCCAGCGTGCATCCGTTTGCGCCAATGTTCCGCTTCAGCCATCACAAGTACGGTCCCATGGAGCTGATTTCTCGTGACATGGGCGAAACCGGTGTGCACTTTACCATCTCGTACGCGGGTCATCCAACCCACCACGCGACCCACGCTAAGCGCGAGGAGTATTAAAAACATGAGCGGCTTAGCGAGCACCTGATGGAGGGTCGGTTCGATACAAGCGCTTCCCTTGCTGATTCCGGCGACATTTCCTTCAACGAGGCCGAGGCTTTTGACCAGATCGAAAGAAGCAAGTGGAGTGTTTTGTGGGCACAGAGTGGAATGAGGGTAATGTGCTTTCCGTGCAGATGTATGATGACGCCAACCATGCGATGTTCGGGTATGCTTCTATTGGTATGTTCCCCGATGACAGCGTCGACTCTGGCCTTCAGGACTTTGAGCCCCAAGGAATGCCCTTGACTGGTGGCCAGGATTATTGAGTGCGCCTAAGTCGGGAGGGCTCTCATGGTTTAGAGGTACAGCAGCCGCATTGCGGTAGCTAATGCGAGCTTATTACGGGTTATGGTCAGCCAAGAATATCCGAAATATACACCGTAGATTACCAGAAGGCCCAACCTGCTCCATTCTTGACAGGCGAGGCGGGTACAATGAGTCTACTCCGTAGGTGATGGTTGCCAATCTTGTGGCCGCGGTTGTAGTTATGCCGGAGCCTAACTTAAGCATCACTCACCTCTCAACCTGTAGGCAGTGGTCTGAATGAACTGAAAGTGTTGGTGCCCAATACAGTATGTTATATGCATACAAGGTATAAAGCAATCAGAACTAAGTGTCAATTGTGGCATTGCTAACTAGCCATCTCGCAGCGTACTGTATGTTCATCACATAACTAGGGGAAGTCCATGGATGCACTGTCTTCGATCCCAATTCCCCCAGGCTACAAGAACGTCAAACCCGGCTGTAAGATGGCTTGCCGCTGACAAAAGCTTTGACCTTGCGGCCACGTTCACTTTGTGATGCAATTCAACACGGCGACTGATCTAACTTCGAAGTACGAAAGCCCTAGCATGGGTTCCAGCGTGAGTCAAGAACCATTGGATGAGTTTTCTCTCAAAGCGAATAACCGCAGATCTTACTATACAGACGGCTCGTGGGACTTCCAACTCCTGAGGCCTATGTTCTCAAAAGAATGTCTCCGCGTATGTGCGAGCCTGTCCGCTTTTCTTGACCCACTCTTCATGGAAAGCGGCTCATCCGGGGTTCTGCGGACGCTCTGTCACTAACTTTAGTAGACGTACGAAAGAGTGGCTGAAGAAGCAGTATCCTGGTATTGGATGATGAACGTGGCGCTTGTCAGTGGTGGGTGAACTGTCTATCTATATTTATCGGGGATTATACCGGATCCGTCCTTGGTATGACGTTAAAAACGCGAGATTGATACGTTGGCTATGCTAACTCAACCTCTTCCGTCTGAGTGGACTAGCCCTTGCGCCTAGGTATGCATAATATCAGGGCATCGCTGATGCCTTGCCTCACAGACCCCCTGCATCTTCTGTGGAGCCCGTGCCCTAAGTCAAGTTGCGAACAGCTGGCAGACAGCTCTCTATGTGTGTTACTGTGCCATGTCCAACAGCAAGAACTGAAATCTATGGCCCGCGGCTCAATCCTTGAAGCAGAAACCTCAAATGAGTACAAAAGAAAATATACCAAGTACAGATGATAGCGTTGTTCATTCTGGTAGGAATGCCGCGTCGTTCTTGCTCGATCGATTCCTGTACTATACTGAAAGGGGCCTTCATCCCACGCCAGATTTTCTAGCTGCCAACTCATATCAGCTAACAGCAGAACAGTAGTGACTTCCAGGGAGCTTATGCTTCGTGGAACGCCGTCCCGCAAAAACGCCGCATTCCATTCACTGCCTATTAGGCATTGTTTCTAGACCTGGATCGCCTAGTCCAGGCCTTAATTGCATCCTTGGCGTCGATTTGTGCCACATGTGACATCGAATGCATGCCGATAGACGCCGATGCATCCCCGGATGCCCGCAGACGTTATCTCCATTTAGGCAGGTCTCCTACTTATACCGATTCTCAACAGTGCCTCCTTGAAGGAAATGAAGCAAAAGCGTATTTATTTTGTTTTATCTTGCTATCATACTTTTCAAGTGCTACTGGCAGTGAGATATTAGGATCGGCCGGTCGAGCCCAGTGCCTGTTACACTCATCCCACCCACCTCTTATGCATTGCCAACAAACGTCCCACCAACCCTCATTATCCGAACGCCAGTTCAACTAGTAGTAAGACCACGTATCTTCATCCGCATCTTCGCCCGCGTCTTCGCCTGCATCTTCGTCCCCATGATCGCTCTCACTCTGGCCATGGCCTTGGCCCTGCTTACACTTATCCCCTGGTACGCAAGCACCGCTCTGCACCCGTTAGTATCTAGTGCTATCCAGCTGTCAAAAATACGTTGCTACCTCTGTCCTATACAGTCCATCCTTACAATAGCACCCAATGACGCATTGCAGAGTGCAGATATTGACCTCGTCTTCGAATGTCTCGCACGTTGGGTGGCAGGCGGACCCGCAGTCTTTGTGGACTTCCTATATTGATGATTAGCAGACTAGCGCAAAGTCTTGCCGTAAAAGAAGATTGGACTCTGGTAACGGTGCGTACATATTCATTGCATGGCGGACTGCTCACAGCTTCATACGCCATGACACCAACAGCCAAGGCTGCAAGGACGAGGGAGCACTTCATTTTTAATCGACCTGGGTGGTTGAATTAGAGACGGATTGAGACCTAGGGATGCCTGGGTTGCAGAGGTGGTCTTATATGGACGGCGAGTCGTGGATTCCTGGTCCCGCCCGGAATGTACTTCCTGCATGGGCTTCAAGGGTCTGATCCTCAATAGTGACACCGCTCTCAAGCATGAATGCGTCTGAGTCTGCGGTACGGAGTATAATTCCTGTCCTGCCATTCGGTTGAAGTATCTGACAAGCATGTACCTGCATTCAGGGTACTCGGCGTCCACCGACATAAGACCTGTTCCTTATGCATCCCGGAGTAAAGACGCGCCCCGCCGTTGTAACCCAATCTGTTGGTCTCGGCCGGATTAGATCGTGGTCAGTTTATAGTTATCAGATGGCCTGGAGGTGATGTCCTTCGCTTGACCACAGATTGAGCTTGGACGTTGAAGGGAGTATTGTTGGCGTACTTTATTTGACATCGAGCAACACACTGCTGAATTGCTGGACCATCTACATAAACAGCTTCAGAGTAATCGGCTGCTATAAACTCCCGGTTGAGCCTCGAAATGATCGTTCCTTGATGGTACAGACATGTACTAAGGGATGGCAGCAGCTCCCACCTTCGAACTGAACCAAACTCAGAATGCAGATGACACTTTGCAGCAAGAAGATAAAAGAGAAATCTGCGACATATTCTTAAAGCCCACTGAGTCAGCGTTGGATGCTCTATGAAGCATACAGGGTCTAGTCGCATGATCTCTGGTAGAAGGAATTTTGTTTCGCAAACACAAAGCTGCGTTATCCCTTTCATCGATGTTTGACAGTGAGGAAAGGATCTCCCCTTTATCTTCTTTCACGGCTAGGAGAGTTCATCATGATGCCCTAGACAGACCGGTTTGACAGTGAAGGGGAAATCAAGCAGCTGGCCTACTTGCCGCATTGGCCAAACATGTCGATTTCCGCGCTGCTGCAACTATGTCTCGATTTTTGCTCAGGCTGGATAACCCTTACAAGTCTAGAAATGGAGGACATGGCAACGCGTGTCATGACTAAATACGATCAGCTTATCAACCGATATACCGAGATTGGTCGCACGACTTGGTCCAACACTGAATAATAAGAATAAAAATAAATAAAAATTGCCTGACCAAGTGAACCTGCATATCTGGACTTGTGTACCGTTTGTACCGCTGTCTACAGTCGAAATACCGCATAGTACCCTTTTGGATTCGGTAGTACTAGCAGAGGGAGGACCCTACCTTGCTCAATAGGTATCTACCCTACTCACAAGAAAAGCCAAGAATCTTGCCTAGGAGCATTATTTTGACTAAACTATTGGTATTTGAGCAGCGAGTTGGACTGCTTGGATATTTATGAGAGAAAGAACAAATGGGGATCGATATGAGACAGAAACGGACGCTATGCATGCTAGATAGTCGCACATCGCACATCTATGAGCCACCAATGCAAAGTAGGGTAAAGCAGGTAAACAGCCAGATATCAACAAAAACTTGAGATGCTAACATGAAGCAAAAGAAACCATAATAACCAAACCAACAACCAATCATCGAACCCCTCCCATCAATTAGGAAGCGAAAACGAGTAGCTCGAATCAGTTTATCAATTCCTTCAACACCCTCTTCTCATTCTTCTGCAGCCCGCACTTGGCCAAGCAAGCCTCGATGCCGAGCGCGACGTTCTTCGGAATCATCTCGCGGAAGCTCTCAATGTCCTGCCCGTTGAACGTCTGGATGCCCCCCAGCGTCGCCTGCACCACATCCCCCCTCAGGCCGAACAGGCCCTGCGCCACCTGGCTGACTCCCGGGTCGGCATCATTGAAGCCAGCGACAAAGACTGTCTCGCCGCAGTCGGGGTTGAATTCTTGGTGGATTGCGCCCTGCGGGAACACGGCCATCTGGTAGAGGTCTAGCGTGTTCTCGACGGGAGAGACTCCGTTCTCGAGGATGAAATTCGTGACCAGCCGCCCCTTGACCACGACGTTGAGCTCGGTAGCGCGATTGTGCACGTGCGGCGTGTTCATCCCGCAGGGGCCTAGAAAGCCCAGCGTCATTGAGGCGCCGTTGCCGATGAGTGCAGGGAAGGTTTTGCTGTGGGCGGCGATGGAGAAGCCACCTAGTCCTTTTGCCTCGGCGCCCTCGGGGGCGCCGCCCTCGTTGAAGTCGAAGATGTAGTCGCCTGGTTCGGTGAGGAGGGCGGCGCGGTCAGCTTGCGTGGGGGCGAGCAGGAGGGAGGTGATGAGCTCCTTGTTGCCGGAGCGCGGGTTCACGGGGACAATGGGAGGGAGAAGACTGTCGATGTCGCTGCCACTGCCATCTGTGCTGTTGGAATGGGAGTAGGAGCCCGTGGGGATGGCTAGGGCAGAGCCCGCGAGCAGGGAGAGAGAGAGGGAGGTAGAGATGAACTGAGCGAAATGCATTGTGTCGTATCGGTGGTCGGCTTCTTGCTTGAAGTTGCTGAAGTTGCTCAGGAGAGGAGAGATGGTAATGGATTAAATGTGATGCTGCTTGCTGTTGCTTGCTGTTTCTTGCTGTTTTGAGGGTATTCCAACACGGCGACGAGCCTCCTTATATGCTTTTCTTGATCCAACCCTATCTCTACACAGCTGGACAACTTTCTATTACCGTCCATCACATATCCACTGTAGGATGCCACGGAGGAATAGAGGCTATGCCCTTCCACGCAGAGCCACCGCTCAGGAAGGGCCCATTCGGGCAGGGCTGACTACCATCCTCCAACCCGATCAGTAAGCCTTTTCTCCCTCTATCGTTTTTCCCGCTCCGATGGCTATGCTACGCTAGGCCCCCCAAACGTCGCGGGTCCAAAATCAAGGTTGCATTTAAAGGCTCCGCATTCAAGGAAGGGTCTAGCAGCCAACATTGGAGTCAGCAGACAGCCACTAAGCTATGGCACGAAGGATGAGAGCTAAACTGTGTACGGCAGACTGTTGTTCTTTGGGAGGGACAAGGGGAGGAATAAGCACTAGAATAAAATACTTTGAATGTTTATGTCGGGGTTCAACCGCTAGAGTGTGGAGACCATCAGCCTCAACCCTAAGTGAGAACATCTGAGCACGACCAATCACACCTTTCTCTATACGAGGTGGGCATGGATGATGATACCAAAAATAAACACCCTCCCGATGACAGTTGCATGAGTACGAGCCAGACGCGGCTGACAAGGATAGCAGCGGCTGAGCCGTGCTCTGATAGGGCCACGACCGCGATAGTCAGAGCTAAGATAGCGAAGTTTCTTGGAGGTCAGTGGACTACTCGGCGCTGCACTCTGACTGCTCAGCTCTGCAACGGTGGATAAGTATAGACTGGCCTCTATTGGCTGTCCTTGTTGGTAAGACTGCAGGACTACCGTTGGGAGTGGTCCCCATAAGGCTGACGGTACAGCCCTGTCGGTAGACACGTGAAGGGGGTTATTCAGTGCTGGTAATTAGGCTTAGCTCTAATTAAAAAGCATGTAATAGTTTAAGGAAAACCTTAATCGACTCCATCCAGAGTACCTCGTCCATTCCCAGTTTAGGCAATTCTTGATAGATCATCATCTCGTCATCGGGACAGGCACCACGTAGCCCCATAAACCACTCCAGCTAACCATGGAGGCCTCGGGTCGTGCTACTGCCAGACGGTTCATCCACAGATATCCAAAAATGGCAAGGTATACACATCAGAATCATCGCGAACGTGAGCTCTGGGCCCTCCTCCCGGAGTCCTCCCGGAGAAGGCTCAATATGGACAAACTACGGCCACCATTAACTCAGCTTCCCAGAACAATGCTATAGAAGTAGGTAAATTCACCAGATCATTGATACTCGGTGATATGATTAGCTGCCGTCCTGGCCTCCACAATACATGCGGATTCGGCATACATAGCCCCCAAGTTGGGGCGCGCAGCCGGGTAAAGTAAAGGTCCAATACCAGCCTGAACTGCACCCAACTAGTGCAGCAGCTCCCATCAGCTGAAGTTGCGCAGTTTGAATATTCAAGAAATTTTGTTGGGAACCGGCAGTCTGTGATTCCGCCATGATTCTGCACTCGGAGGATCAAGCGGTTCTACCTGACTGATCCCGCAACGAAGTAAAAGTTGGACACCGCATAGTCCTTGTCAGTCATATCTTCGTTTGGGTCAGAGCCAGCCGGTCTCAATTTTATGGCTAGCAAAAAATGGTCTCAGAGGTTCTGCACCAGATAATCTGCCTGGCGTACCCTGTATGTATAGCAGAGCGCCGTATATAGAGTGGATCACCGACGTCATTCCTCAACGGCCCGATCGATTTGTGCCAATTCACAAAATGACCCCAGAGCATTTCTACTTCCCTTTCTGATTCTGTAACTGTAAAGGCTTCACAATCAAGGCATAATGGTTGAGTTACGGAAATACCTCTTCGGGAATGCTCGGTATGCCCGGGCCCAACCCATCAACCATCCTCTTCTATTACATCACAACTCACTCAGCTAACCACCATCACAACAAGCCCCTGGCTCTCAGCAGACTGGACATCCACTGACGACCGTGTCCGTGGCGGTTCCTCGCGCTCCTATTTAATTCCCTCGCACAACGGGAAATCCGCGACGTTCAACGGCCATCTCGACACCCGCACTCTCGGTGGTGCCGGCTTCGCATCGCAGCGGACCACCGGAGACCGAAGCTGGGATCTATCATCATACTCGGGGGTGGAATTGGATATTGATACTGCGGACTCAGACACGAAACTGTACACGCTCATCGTGAAGGATGAGAAGGGCCTTCTCCCGCCTAGAGACGACGGTCGCGAGCGGAGCGGGTTGAGTTGGGAGGCGGATTTCAGGCCTGATTGTAACAACGGCAAAGTGGCTATGAAATGGGAGGATTTCAGGCCGACGTATAGAGGAAAAGAAGTGCGTGACGTCGAGCCGTTGGACCGCAAGGCTATTAAGAGGTTCAGCATTATGATGCGAAGGTTCGTGATTCTTTTGGTGAGTAGGTGCTGGGATACTGACTCTTTGGTAGTTTCTTTGGCGAGCAGGAGGGCGACTTTACTCTTTCTATCGTATCTATCGCTGCTTGGAAGGATAGCAGGGAGGACAACCTGGGGCTGGAGAAGGATGGGGGCGTTATCGTGGAGTCTAAAAAGGCGCCTGACGATGGCAGCTGGAGTGTCCACGGTGACGATTCGTCACCAGCTTGCTGCGTGATTCTATAGAATTTGGAATGTCTCTGCTCTAGGATGCCTAAGCCCTTGATGCACCAGCATATGGAATCTTAGATGGGCCGTGGGATACAGAAGGGTAAGTAGGGTGTGAAGGTTCTTGGGGACCCAAGGTTATCCTACCTACACCAGTATGGACAACTGGGTAGATTCCTAAACGTTCTGAATCTGGGAGGCCGTAATTGACTTAAAGTGGCAGGCCCCAGGGTCTCAAATGAGAATCATGAATGATAAATTTGGGCGCTTATGCAGAGCGAATGAATGCTGTACATATTCGTCGTTCAGTCGAAAAGTGTATATTGTATCAGCACCAGGTAACGTACCTAATGGTATAAACTGTCACTAGCTATAGTAGTCAATCAACAGCATTGTGGCAAGAGGTCCAACTTCAATAATGGAAGCCATTTGTTCATCTTACTGCTGCATATGTCTTCCAATGGGGTTTATGACACTGCAAGGCATAGCCAGGACTGTTCGATCTCGGAGAGATCTTTGGTTCTCTGTGGTCCTGCTGAAGAAACTAGTAAATTTGCTCTTGGAAATATTTATGCCTATTGGCGATACACAACTCAGAATACAACAATTTTGTTTCATGAGATGGAAGATATTCTCATTTGCTCATGGCATGGAAACCACATATACCTCATTCCTCTCTGGCAGCATACTCTTCTGGCTGAATTCTTGCACTCAGTGTCTTGTTCGAATCCTTCCTCAACTCCCGCTGCTGCTTATTGGATGGTTCTAGTAATGTAGAATAGCTGTGTTTATACGATGAATCATCATGCTTGCTCCTTAACGCACCATTTGATAAGAATAATTTGTTATGACATGGCCCGCTGGTCTTCTATAAAAACAGGCTTATATGACTTGCATAAATTACATCGACATAACGTTTTGAATGAACTATTTAGCAGGGTAAGAGCACTGAATCCAGGGCGTACTAGCTTACATACGGATGGTGATGCTGGCTACATCGCCATTATCGCCGCAGCAATACCAACAAGAGCGGTCCAGACCGGAACAGCCAGCATGCCAGCTGCGTCAGAAGGTCCATCCTCCTCGTCGTTCTGGCTCTCCTCACCCGCATCCTCGCCCTGCCCGTCACTAGACTGCCCGTCACTCTCGACCACTCGCTCCTCGAGCTGGGGTGAGAGCGGCGTCCGCGCGACGATGTACTGCGTCAACACCTCATCCTGCGTATCCAGCGTGATGAAATCGTCCGTAGCGACAAAGATGCTGTCTCCACCGCCGGCCAAGAAGTCCAGGGTCACGACGCGGTAGTCACGCTCGTCGTCGATGGCCTCTCCGTGAATGGTTACATTGACGAGCTTGTCGCCCGGCTCGTTATCAGAATTGAACTCGATCCGCACACCGCGCGAGACCTGAAACCACGAGGTGATCTCGTCCCCGTTGAATTGGTTGACGTACGAGACCGCACCCTCGAGGATTTTGCGGAGATCTGCACCGGAGAACTCAAGCTCGACGATCGCGTTGCCGAAGGGGAATGCCGTGAGCACTTCACCGCGGGTGATTGGACCCTCATCGATCTCAGCGCGCACGCCCCCGGAATTGATCAGGGCCAATGCCGGCTCGTCGTCGGTGCCCTCGGTCTGGTTGTAGCGGTACTCATACATCGCATCCGCCATGACCTGGCCTAGCAGACAGTCGCCCTCCTGGCACGTCTCCTGCACGAGAACCGTGTCCGTCTCGCCGAGCACCTCGGCGGCAAAATCGGCGAACGCCTCGGCCCACCCCTGGATCTTCGCGTCGAGCTCCTCATCCAAGCTGGTGCTGTTGTCCATGTGGATGGGTGCGCCGTGGTACGCGAGCGCGTGGCCCTCGTCATCGAAGGTCAGGTCGATGGCCCCGAGGTACTCGCCCCAGCGGTAGGCGGTAACGATAAAGACCTCATGACCCTTCAGATCCTCGACGATGGTTGGATAGTCGCCCTTGGCGTCGTCCATATCGCCCAGAAGAGTGTGTGAGTGACCACCGATGATCAGATTGATTCCCTCCGTTTTGGCAGCGAGGTCCTGATCCTCCTCGTAGCCGAGGTGAGAGAGCAGGACAATGCGGTTGACCTCCGTCTCATTGCGGATCTGCCAGACGGCCTTCTGGACCTCGGCGACGGGGTCGAGGAAGGTGGTCGTGTTTCCGACACTGGAGATGCCGGGCGTCGTCGTCGTCGTAGCACCAATGACGGCGATCTCGTGCTCCTCGAAGATGTGGTAGTTCTTGATCGTCTCGTTGAGCGACTCGACCTCGCTCTTGACGTTGCACGAGACGACCGGGAAGGTCAGGTTGAGCAGGAATTGGCCGAGCGCCTCGTCGCCACCGTCCCACTCGTGGTTACCCAATGTCATGGCGTCGAATTTGAGCTCGTTGAGCGTCTCGGCGATCTTCTCGCCCCCGTAGTAGGTGTAGAAGAGCGTGCCCTGGAACTCGTCGCCGGCGTTCAGCCATAGGTTATCCGGGTACTGCGCGCGCAGCTCTGTGACCTTGGTCTTGATGCGCGCATAGCCACCATAGCAGCCCTCTTCTGGGTCGTCGCAGTTTGTGCCCGAGGAGGCGAACTGGTCCAGGTGCGCGTGGACATCGTTAACGTGGAAAAAAGCTGTGCTGGTCAGCTCGGCGTGTTACAGGAAAGGCAGAACAGTGGCATTACATACAGACGTTATAGTGGCCCTCATCGTCGACAAAGCGCTTGGCCAGACGTTTGCTGTAGAGGTAGTCGTCGGCAAGGACGGTGCCAGCTGCCGCAAGGGCGGCCAGCGACAGCGAGGACTTCATTTTTGGCAAAAGGACTTGCAGCCTAGCCTAGTTGGAGAGGATGTGCCATGTAAGTGTATTTATATATAAACATATGAATGTATTTAATTTGTATTGAATGACAGGACGGAGGGCGACATGCCAGCCACCGTGAACTTGGCTTGGCAAGGGCTTGGCCCAGATACGAGATACACGTGGGGATGGCGATTGGCCCACACAGCAAAGCGGAGGAGGCCGAATGCAACCTTCAACTGATTGTAAGACTCTGTGAACGGGGCGCGGGCAATCTATAGTCGGAGCAGGTCTCTTGGCAGCTAGCCCTGTCCGCCAATGGAGGTTGTCGGTTGTGCAGGAACTGGCAGCTGCCGAGGGACAGTCCTTACCGTAGCCCTGGAGCAGAATTGGAGGAAATTGCCCTATTGCAGCACGCCTGACTACTTCATCTGTGGCTCTCAATGGCGGCTCTGGATATTCGGCTGTACTGTGCTCATTGAGTACTCCCTTAACTATTCAGAGTTGCGGTCTGATTGTATGTATACCCTAATTCTTGGACACCATGAATACAGACCAAAAGATCCATTTCGAATCCACCTTTCTAAGGATTCTTATCTAAAACTTCTTTGAAGGGAGAAAAGAGGTAATAGCATAATCCCAACTCATCTCAGCCTATCTAGCCTCCAAGGAGGGTACCAATAATTATCAACTAGAGTCAAAAATTGCACCGCCAAACTTAGTCATGCTTATACCGGTACATTATATCGGTACATAAACTACAAGTATTCCGATTGCCAGGAGTGAAGAAATAGCATTTGCAGAGCCAGTACGATAGACTTGGGCACTTTGTTGATGTGAACAGTCTGCGGAATATTATGGACCAAGTCACTGGCTGTGATTACGCCTCTTTTTCCAATAAAAATGAGCAGAAGGCATCAGGTTCTATTAGCGTCCTAGAGTGCATCTCAAATATCTGGATGAAAGTTAGGCAGAAGAGGTCGGTGCTAACAGCGTCGAGGTAGGGCACAAGCAAGCAGCCCTAACCGAGACCATATGACCAACTAAGACAGGGCTGCCATTTCCTCCACGGCTCCACGCAGCAGATATCTGACCCGTCTGCATGAGCGCGCGGAGCAACACGTAAAGTGATTCTCTATTAGCATCGACAGCCAGTGTCGGTGAGTTCAATTCGTTTATCGAACTAGGGCCTGGGTATACCGCAGAGACGGCTGTGCAAGTTTGGAGGCTGGCAGTCTCACCTTCTGGTAGCTCATTTATCAGGAATCAGGAGGAAGACAAGCGATAGGCATTGAGGACGTACTGGATTGAGTTTTAGCCCTATTCGCATTTCGCATCTCACTTATCCAAGTGTCCCTGCCTTGCCCGTCACACCTACAAAGGCGACCAAATTTTATCAGCACTTGAACAGAACGGTCGGGACCTCACCAAGAGAAAATGAACTACATGATGGCGTACTGCCTCAGCAATATATGTATTGCGTTTTTCTTTTGTTCAGTATAATTGT
The DNA here is from genome assembly GCF_047715535.1 of Aspergillus foveolatus. Lineage (NCBI taxonomy): Eukaryota > Fungi > Ascomycota > Eurotiomycetes > Eurotiales > Aspergillaceae > Aspergillus > Aspergillus foveolatus. The sequence continues at coordinate 53,409 of NW_027396158.1, read as the reverse complement.
GGGCCATCCTGTATACCGAGAGTACCTACGACGGAATCTGCGATTGAGATTACTTGGTGAAGAGATATTTATATGGCCGATAAAGATCCTACATTTAGGAGGCGCAAGGGGATACTATCAATGTCTCGAATGTGGGCCTCGAAAGGTGCATCAAGCGCGAATAGCCCATGTCTCTGAAACTATTCCATTCGTTGGATCCTTACCAGTCTTTTTGTCTATCTTGCCTTCCTTTGGGAGACTATGCGTTCCGCGAAGTCCACAAAAGTACCATCCTCACTCACTCACAGAGCTCGCTGAATCTAAATACTACAATGGAGCAGCTGGTACCTTGACTTGAGACATCCAAGCTGAAAACCAGAGCGAGAGCCCCTTCGAAACAGTTTCTCCATACAGAAAATGTAGGAGCAGGAGCCCGGAGCCATCAAATGGTCGAGGAAGTCACTGCCACTGTTGGACTAGAAGAACTAGGAGGCTGTACGTGAGAAAGTCTGCTGCTCTAGAATTGCAACGTTCCAGTCTATCCCCATGGTCTCCATGGAGAGCTCAGTGCAGCTGCTGCCACAATTCACAACGGTTGCTGAACCCTTCATATCCAATGTTGAGTCTGAAGAGCATCATGCATGGCCCAAAACAATGGTCTATCGCTTTATGGGTCATCTTCGACTATTACGGTAAGCCCTAAACTTTTAGAATACTACCGACGCCGACAACCGGCAGAGAGCAGTCTCACCTTTGGTGCGAGAAGTTCGGCTCAAACATACCAGGCTAAACAGTACTACTCTACTTTTATTCTTCTAGCCAAAAGCAAGACAACGAATTGTTGTCTTTTAGAGGACATGGTCCCTGCGGCCGGGATCGCTGATCCTGGCGACACGTCTAGTAGGATGGACAAGACCAAAAACAAAAGCACAAAAAAAATAAAAAAATTGCGGAGGAGCTCATGGTACCTGTGGCTGCCGTATGACTCCAGAACCCTCCTTGAAATACAGAGAAATTTTGCATGAGTATGGTCTACTAGCTCTTCAAATGGCTTGGTTGAACTGTTGGTATTGAGTCAATTCAAATCTAAACACTATACGCCTTTCTCTCCAATCCAGGATGTATATTGCAACGCAGCAGAATAGTGTTTAGAGTTAGGGCAGCAGCAGCAGACATACTCGTATCACCTATCCAAGTTGTGAGTTTGACTTTTGTATCGATTATTAGCTTACATTCAGCCCAGAAATACCAATCCCAACCTCAACCTCAACCCTCAACCACGCCGTAAGAGTGAGGAACCAACCGCTTACTAAGGCAAAGGCACCATCCCAACAAACTGCTCCGCCCCCTCAATCGGACACAGCCAGCTCACCCGTCCATCAACATACAGCTCCGCCTTGGGCTTCACCTGGTTGAACAGGCTCAGGTTATCAAAGATCCCCGCCCGTACGATCATGCTCTCGCCTTGACTCCCGTCGGGATTGATGCGGAAGCCGTAGAGGGGAGTGCCTGCACATCACCATATCGTCAGATCATCCTATCATCAGCATAACGGGATAAACTAGATCGAAACAGCAAGGACGCACCACACTCATCGCAGAAATGGTTCTTGACCGTATTCCCGCTGTCGGCGCGTTTGGTGATCACTTTCGGAGACCCGGTGATCTTGACGTCGGCGTTCCTGAACACGAAACTGTAGGTAAACAGGGAGCCGCTGTTCTTGCGGCAGTCGCTGCAGTAGCAGAGGCCCTGTGCATCGAGTCTCCGTCAGGTTCCGGTTATTAGGTGTGGAGGAGGGGGGTTGCGTAGGGTGAGTCCTGACCGATGTGATAGGCGAGTTGGTGAACTCGAGCTGGATTTTCCCGCAAAAGCAGCTTCCGACGGGCATGGTGGCTGTTGTTGTCATTGGGTTCTAATGAAACTGTAACAAGAGAAGACTAAGTCTTGGATGGCATGTGGTATATATAAGACGGCTGAGAGGAGGGTGTTCAGCTGGGAGTTTATGTACTGCGGTCTCGAGCTGATGAGAGTCCTAATCGATTCTATTCTGTCTCCACGGCCGCGGTTCGGTTGAGGCTGGAACGTGAGTCATTGTCTGCAAAGCTGAGATCTAGATGTTGAGTATGTTAAGAAGGATCTACTGTCAGCTTGGCAGTGCAAGCCTTATGCGGGGCAGTTCTTTAACTTTTGAATGCTGACAAGCTTTCGAGTGCTGATTTATAACAGCTTACTCAGAGTATACTTACATAGTTAACTAACTTAACTTACGTGTTCTTAGTCATGAGCCTCCAGTCGGGAGATATTATCTTTAGTCAATAAACGACAATATACTACTGTAACGACAGAGAGGTAGCAAGGCTCACCTATTGCTCGCCTGGCTCGTGCTCTTAAAACTGAACCCTCGAATCCGAATTCTCTTCTTATTGACCGTAGGCAGTACTAGGAATTGCCAGTGACGAGGGAAATAGACTGGTATAAGCCAACCTTGCTTTGCTAACTTGTGCGCCCTCGTACTCTTTAGCCTCAAATGCTGGTCAATCCTCAGTCCTTTCACGGAACTTTCTGCGTGGCTACTCGCACATCGCTTGCACACAGGTTCAGGATGATGGTAGGCACTTTGTCAGCATCCCTTGGAGAAGGACTGGTTGCTACTGTCGCCCTCACTTCATGGGAGGCATTGAGATGATGTTGTGAGATGATTTGCTATTCCCATTAAACAATCTGCATTTCACTCGAGTCGCGGGGAACTATACTAGAGGCAGCCTGAGCCTTTTGAAGGAAGACCTTGCCGAATTTAAAGTGATGACCTGATGCACTGGACGCAAATCGGTCTCAGGGTTGTCAGATGCTAAAAGCCCTATTGCGTGGAAAGGCCTGTTTTACGGCTCTCTACACAACATATAGTGGAGATTAATACTGTATACAACCGATATGGTATCTGACAGTATGAAACTGCTATTGCTTGACCGCGATTAAATGATTTAATCTTCTTATGCACTTATTGAAGAGCAGAAGCCAGAAGTAGCTAAATGTTGATCATACTGTGAAAAGGACTGGAAAGACCTCTGAAGACTCAAAGCAAACGACGCATTAAATTACGGGTAACAAGAGAAGAACAACTAATATGTTGTTATGGTGATTCCTTCCACGATTCCTGGCTGACCACGTATAATTCCTGGTTCGAAGCTGTTGTTTCACCAGGACTCCCGTGAGGCGAAGGCAACCAGATCTGAGATGTTGAGTAAACCCATTTCAAATACAGTCGGCATCACCAGTGACCAGCTTTACTGGCAGATTACTTCCAGAGTATCTCCAATACCTACATTTGCTCCTTGTTGAGCCAGGTTGGGATCAATCACCTGTGATCTTGATAGCCAAGTATACCGTCTGGAATAGCCTTCAATCAGCCTTTTGGTGTTGCAATTGAATCTCCTGCCCCTTCAGCGACTTTCAGCTTGAACTCAAACTGATAAGACTTATGAGGGGCGAGTAGTTTAGGTTAGGATGGTATAACCATTGCTTGCCAATAGGTCTGGCCCGCGCGCCACGAACACCAAATACAGCGCAGACACTGGATCAGCATCATCTACATGCTATGAACACTGCGAGATCATTTTTTCCCTATAGCCGCCTATAGCCGCCCAAGACCATTACAATTCGTCTGTGCTCGTGCCCAGTTACCCCTGTTCAGGAGATGCCGTCATGTGTGATAACGTCATGGCCCACTGTCCGGTCCCGAACTAGGAGCGATCCGCTATCCCAGAACGGGCCCGGTTGAGGGAACCTCGTCATTCGAGTCGAGTGGAAACAGTCTGAATATATAAATTTACTCCTTGTTCACAGCAACTCGGCTGAAGCAAAACCCCTGGTAAGGAGGTTGAGTGGGCTGCCGAGAATCCACCATTGCGGCATTGAGTCACCGGATGAAGAAGCATCAATCACAACCCAAGTATTTTGATCCAGTCTCGAGTCAAGGACATCGATAGTCGCCGTTCCTGTGTCCAGTCAATTCCAGTCTAGTTAGTTCGTACGTCGCCGTCTAGACCAATACCAACTTCATCACGCCAATAGCTCCACTGCCACCCTGAGCCACCCACGGCAGCTTCGACAACTGCCTCAGCACCATGCCTGGGCTCTCCAAGCTTAAGAAGCGTCTTGCGGCGGTCAAGGAGGAATGGGGACCCCTCATGGCCGCCAAGGAGGAGGGCGATGAGGAGTACAATTTCCCGGCTGGAGGTGGGCCGAGGCCTGGTCAGAACTCCAGGTAGGCCTTCTTTCTCGTTGTCATGGCATGTCTGTAGCTGATTTTGAGCGCAGTTCGGACCAGACGCCCTCACAGAACGAGAAACAGCCCGAGTCTACTGATTCGGATGGGCGAACGAGTGAACGAGCGCAACGTAGCCCAGATATAGATGCTATAGTTGGATAGTGATCGAAGGGCTGGTAGTTATATCTGCGCTCTACTCGATTGCTCTTTTAATTGTTTCTGTCCTGTTGTTGACGCTCCCATTTATGCTTAACTCTGCTTTGACTCTTAGTCCTGTATACTACCCAGTTTTCTTTTTTCCTCAGTCTCGATCTTGGCTCTTCCACCATGCCGTATTCTTAAGCCGTTTCGTTCTTCAGTCCTGTCTGTGCAATCCTTGTTAAAACTCCTTGTTTGCCAGCATTCCAACTCATTTGGCAAAGTATCAGCACAAAACTCTAGCTGAGATGATCAGCGAGCGAGTGATTCTCGATCTATTTGGTTCTTGAAGACTAGCATACTGGATTTCTCATACCCTTCATATACTGTGGATACTCAGCTTCGTCTCTACTCGCAATGATTTCCAAATCAGTCGTATGATTATCTGACCAGTAACCACTGTTCCTGTCACATCGCCGTTGCGGATGGCAGGTCTATACTAACGAGCTGGGGTAAGCCATATACCTAAGATGACCAGCAACTCCAGGTTATCGTTTATTCCGGTAAGGACACCTGATCTAACTGAGCGCCTATTATGGGGCCCTGATGGGTGCTCTTCAACTCTACGTAGTGTGTATTTACTTAGGATACATCTGGATACCCTGAGTCCAGGCCGCTATCTCAGGTCGAGTTTTTTACCTTTTGTATGTGCACACCTGGCAAGCCCACTACCGGATAGCCACCGTAGGATCACCGAAATGTTACTTGCCGAAAATGTTAGGTACCTGTGTTGTAAACAACAATGTTACCGGAATTAGCGCGAATTCTGACAACAAGGGGCTGAAGTTAAATGCATCAATGGTGGCCTGGAATATTGTCGGTGGCGATAGAAAAGGATTGCGTCTCAGAGCTGGATTGGCTAGGGAAGAATACCTGTTCTTGGCAAAATCCAGCAGCAGAACGTGTCTTGCAACTATTTACGAAGTATCTGTTGGTGGTGGACCTCGGCATGGCCGTGAGCATTTCAACTAGGGCCGCTATGGACGAGTCGCTGCACCGAATGCACAAGATATACTTGCCTATCTATCCAGCCGACGTCTACTGGACATAGAACGAGGTTATAGTCTTTGCGCATCCTTCTTGGAGAATACACCTCCAGCCGACAGCCAATATTGCACATAGCTTAGCGTACTGACCTCGAACGGGTTCCGCGAGATGCCTCTCCATTGCAAAAACGCGCTTGATGCGTCTGCCACAGCCAAACTTATCTTCAGTTTGGCAGGGTCTCGCTATAGCCTTTCTGTTAATCAATACTAGAAGTGTCTTTCATTGATGTTGGCTCCATACCGTCCCGCCGGAGTCATAATGAGGACCAACCAGACGGTTCCTGCTGAGACTGGTACTTCGGCATGACTGAGAATATGTACGTGTTTTTGTGAGCTGCGTGAAGTTCCGATTGGACTGGCACCGCACATAGCAATATGACCTTTGAAGAGGGCATACATGCCTGGTACGGTGAGTCCGGCCTCTGCAAAAGTATTATGGCATGCCTTCGAGCTTCGGAAATTGTGCTAGGACGTTGTGCCACGACGTTGGCAGGCTCTCAGAAAACGATTGCGGACCGACTGTTCTCATCATGAGCATCGGCAAATAGAGCCGCTGCAATGCGCCCGTGAACATTCACATCATAGACCAACCCCGGAATGTCCCACAACGTCCCATCCAAAGCCCGCGCACCCGTCCATTCCTGAAAAGTCGCGTAATCCTCTGCATCAAATGGCCCTGTTTTTGGCTCATTGATATACACCAGCTCCGGCCGAAACTGAATGCCTGACGTGGACCGAGCGGCAGTTTGCACAGCGACCATCAGTTTTCCCAGAAAGCTCTGCTCCCAGATTCCTCGGTTGATATGCTGGGTAACCATCCTGCTCTCCCAAAAGTCCCAAGGATGTGTGATTTCCAGAGGACCGTCGCCTTGGAGGATGAGTACACGCTGCAAATGGCTCAATGTCTGTGCGAAGTCTAGTGACTGTACTGCTCGATCAGTATACAGGGACTCCATCCTGGAAGGACAGGTGAAAGCCAGATGCGTTAGATTTGGGCTCTGCCGCAGTGTCTCCACCAACAGATGGTCAAAGGCTGGGTTGCACAAGGCCAGACGACGGAGCCGCGGCCACACAAGCGTCACTCCCAGCGACCAGGCAGAGATGTCCAAGCGGTTAAGCCAGGTGTGGCTGTAAGGTGCAGTGCCGAGACCATCTCGCAAATAGCAAAACTCCTCTACGGCCTCGAGGCGCGAAATCGCGCCGTACACGACATTCTGAGCGCTACGATTTTCGGTATCGTTGAAGAGCAGGTGCCGCAGTGGCAAGTCAATAATGAGGCAGCGGACATTGGTGCTGAAGAGGGATAAAAGGCTGTCGATTTGTCGGTCTGTTGAGTTTAGGCTAATGGTTACTGCCGAGGGGAAGGCGAGGAATAGGTATCTCGCCCGCGTTCCTTTGTCTACACCCGCAGGGCCGTAGCGGACGAACCGGCACAGTTGGCTCTGGTTGAGGACGTCTTCAATTCGCTTGCCAGAGTTCAGGTAGAGACAGTGAGTGAAGAGAAGCTTGCGGGCAAGAGGATGGGTTAGCCTGCAGGTGAGGCTGAGGCTGAGGAGAGTGCGGGTGACGGGGTGGCCGGGAGGCAGAATGCGTGACTTGTACGGAATGAGGGCTTCTATGACAAGCAGGATCAACTCGGGAGGGAGTTGCATCATGCTTCTGATCGTGGGAATATTGACGAAAGGTTAGAGGTTCATACAAAGTAGACACGCAGATGGCGCTAGTCCTAATACTATCACATGACTAGTCTGGGGTACTGAGAGGGAATTATCCAATCATGATATCATTCTTAAATGTATATTGTGGGATTGATAGACACATACTCTATGGGTAAGTATAGCTCAACGGGAAATTGCTGACACTGTCTTTCCATTGACTGAGTAGTGCCGTGCTACGGAGTCTTAAGCTAGCCCAATGCTCTTCTGGCCAAAGCCATGGTCAATCGAACATCAATGGATGCGCCAGTGTCCTCTATGCTTCAGCATTATCTCTCAGTTATTCACTACATATTCAAACGGTCTTTATATGAAATAGCATAATCGTGTCTAAGCTCGGCGGCCCCTCAAGCATCGACCTCAGTAGCCGAAGAAATAATTCCTCAAAGAGGGCCAAGCGTGCACATCGTCACTTCAAAGCCAGTAGCGTCACCGAAACCACCGACACTCTGCAGGAAGAGCACCCTTCTGCAAAAGTCACGGACCATGTCTTGGGACATTAGTGGTGACCATGCATAACAAACCTCATCAAGCTTTTTGACCACATGTTCTCGCAGAGAGCGGCTTGCTTCCTATCGAATTACTGAGTATCGATATCCCCTCCATTCATCGAACTGGACATTCGCTCTGTTGTCCCTCTTTCTCTTGGAAAGTTGGGCCCTTTCCAATTTCTAGGCACATAATACCGGATAAAAGTCGTCGCTTATCTTTACACTGCAGTAATTGCCGATAGCCGATACTGAACTAATCACTCAAAACGCGTATATGACTGGTCTGCATGGATCTATCAAGAACCTTGCACCAATTTCTAAACCACCAAGGATCAGTATTGTCAGTCCCAGAACTGTGGCGAACCCGTCGTGGGGTTAGCCGGGTTGTTCGAGGATGTAGCGGACGATCGTTGGCGGGCAAGGTTAGCACAGTGGCTGAGATTGTGGAGGCGTATCCTTAGCATCCGATGAAAGATCTGAATGCGACGGGCTTTGTGTCAGAACGAACTCGACGTCTGCTTTTGTGAATCAGTCTACCTGGAATTTGGACGGTGGCTTTGCTGAGAAAGCTGGTCCATGAAAACTATAAACACAATTTTGGATTAGCTATCAGCTGCCACGCAGGATAAAATGGGAGACAACATATCTTTCCGAATGTTGCCCTCTAAAGTGGTTTCTATGCGATTCCAGTGTATATCCTTGCTCCACCGTGACGGAGGTATACAAACATGGCCACTCTTGTACTACCTAATCCTGATTCGCCCTTGATAGTCGACAAGGAACCTCGTAGCGGTCATTTTCAGCATGCAAGATTAACTGCAATGTGATGAAAGGAAGAAAATGCCGCATATGAAAACAGTAGATCTCATGCAAAGAAATCAGTCTACAGATGACATCTCTAGATAAAGCCCCCTACCTGCCGTCCCTGCCATGCAAATGCTACAGTCTGAATGAATACATCCGCCCTACATTATTCCCATACCCTATTCGTCTCCCACAATCCTCCAACCAATCAGTCCCTTAGTGTCATAACTTAAGCCTCCCTCTCCCGCAGGAAGAACCACCCTCCGTTCCTGGTCGAACACTCCATATCAATATTCCCAATCTCACCCTCATACGGCTCACATCTGTACTTGGGCCCAAACTCAATCGACCCCTCGCCCTGCCCGGCCGGCCCGTCCACGACGACAGTCCAGTGCTGCGAATCCGGTGCCCCGTTCGGCAACCAGAAGGAATAGTTGGTGTCCTCGCAGACCTCAGGTGCGACGTAGATGGCGCCATCGATCCTGTTTCGAATCAGTATGGCTCTAGCAAGTTGTAGGGCTTGCGGGGGAAAGAGGAAAGGGGTGGAGATACCAGGCACTGTGGCAGGTGGTGGAGCCCAGTGCGGCTCCGTAGGGATCGCGCGAAGTCACTTTGATGGTGAGATCCCAGGAGTTGCTTTCTTTCAGGTGGTAGAGCTTGACGTCATCGATGCTGAAGGGGAAGGGAGAGGTAGAGCTGGCCGATTCGGTAGCGGGAGCGGCGAAGGCAGCGCCAGCTAGGGCAAGCAGGGTAGCGATGGTGGTCTTCATGTTGAAGGCGTTTATGTTGGAGAGATTATATTGGTTACGCGAATGTTCTTGATTGAGTGTACGTTGAGGATTATTCTCTTCTACGAGGAGATCTGGGATATTTATATCCCTTCGGTGGCAGTTGTACAGAAAGGCCACCATGATGATGATGACGGTGATGATGATAATGATGATGATGCTGCAGATGCAGAAGCAGATGCAGGTGCAGGTGCTTGATCGTACGTCTTGGGTAGCATGTCTCACACCTCGTATTCACCATCGTTGCCATTAAGGACTCAGCCCACTTCCACACCTTGCGTGGCGATAGTCACAGCGCGAAGGTGGCTCTGTACCACTCTAAGGCTGCAATCCAGGCAAAGGCGTGTCACAAAGGTAGATGGATCGAGACATGCCGAGGGGTAAGCATTACAAAGCGCACAAGTGGCCAAAAGGCAGTTTAGGGCTGGAGTGAGACATCGCCAAGCCGCAGCTGGCACAAGCATGGCTGCTACTGGGTGATTTTTTTGGACAGGCTTATTCGACGAGGATAAATCGGCCATGCCGTTATAAGGAGTCTTACTGCAGAACGAATCATATGACATTCTGTGTCAAAAAATAGATCGTTGGATTGTGAGATCACGGATCTTTCCGTGCAGGGGCCTCCCTGGTCCTTCAGGAGGATCGTGAGACAGATTCATCCTATCATCCATGACAACCTCGACGGTCTCTGCCCTGGTAGGTACCTCCATTGGTCATTGATGGGTGGGAAGGGAGCCGTGGCGTAATGTGCTCGAGGCCATAGGCTATTCCTAGACGGCATCACCGTGAGCTCCTGCTGACGGCGAGCCCTGCAATCTGCAGAGTTCGAAGCCATCTATCTTCTTAAAGTGCACCTCCACCCCTGTATTCTACTTGACTCGTTTTGCTAATTATAGTCTAGGCAGGAGTAGGGTCTTGCTCGTCATGGGTTCAACGCATCCGCCGCTGTACTCGGCGAGATGGCTGCCTATTGACCAGGATCAGCTCAGCTCAGCTCCTATACATGACCGCCACTAAAAGTCAAATAGTAGATTCAAGCCGTCACTCGATAGTATTGGTCTGGGTTCTTTTAGTGTCTGAGTGAAGTCCATCCCCGTCCCCCGACCTTCCTCTATACGGTTATGGATTGGTCGTTCTAGCCCGGCCCATCGCAATCAAGGCAGAATAAAAACCATTCCTTTACTGCTCCTAGCTGGCCAAGTTGAATGCATTCATGTCAGCTAATGGTGATTTCTAGTCCATCGTCCATCGTCCATCGTCCATCAAAATAGAATCGGATATGTGATATGTATTTTAAGCCGCCACCACAAAGCAAGCGACCCTCTCGGCTAGCGTTATATATACACGGAGTCTCAGGAGGGTGGGGCCGGAATAAGTATACTCCCAACCAAGGTCTGTTAGACTTCTGAAGCACAAAAGGAAAAGAGAAAGAAAGAATGAAAAATCGCCCCGGCGATCAATTAGGCTGCCAATGGGATCCCTGCCGAGTCAACAGTGAACTGAATCGAGCGCAGGCAGCTACCGCGCATGCAAGCTCTGTCCATCCTCATGGACGAAGTACTCATGGCGCACTGCAATTCCAGGGCCCATATTGACCGGCGTCTCGACCAGCTCGTCCTCGCTCTCATGTCTTGAGAATTCAGTCTCATGCTCCCGCTCATCTTGACTCCCCAGACGAGTCCCACCGCGGGCTCCAAAAGTACCGCTCAGGCCCGGCGTGCCGATGACGGTTTGGCTCTGCGAGAGCGAGACACTGACAGTCGTCCTGTGCTTGTTGTTCACATTGGCGCTGTTGCTGTGGAGACCTCCCGAGCTCGAAAGCTCATACCCCCGCCGCTTGTTGGAGCTGTAGGTGCCGGTGCGGGAGTGCGAGCCAAAGACGAGCGTCCGGAGGACGGGGAGACAGGAGGCAATGATGGCGATGGCAGTTTCGATCATGGACACGGTGCAGGTGATCATCTGTTCGTTGCGGTGGGAGTAGATTGCTCTTATGACTGTACCGAATAAGTGTGAGTGTTAGTCTACGCCCAGTCGGCCCGTCGATATAGGGTTAGGGATGGAAGGAGATGAGTGGAGGGGTAGAGACCGGGGTAACGCACTGCTTGTGATAACGACAAGACCGCCGAGCAGGAAGACAGAAATCACACCCCATTTCTGTCTCGAGGGCATCTTTAACCGTGCGACTTGCGAAATGGGCAGGCAGATAATGAAGACGTCGGAGAAGATGTTGACTAGCAGTCGAGGTGAGGTTAGTATACGCCCATGACAGGCCATATCAGAGAGCTCGTACAGAGGATCGTGAGCCAGTAATTGATCGTCGTCGGTTTCTCAGGGCACGCCACTAATGCACAGTTAGAATCTTCTTATCTGGCTTTAAAAAGAGAACAGGGCATACGAGTCGGATCCGTCAGTCCCTTCCATTGGCGGTTCGGCGGATAGCATTTGAGCACGATATCGAGAAACAAGACCAGCCATGTTGCGCCGAGCACGGCAAGCGTGATGTTGTAGATTGTTTGGTACTTTGTACGATCGGCAAGCCGCTTGTAGAAGATCACCATGCTGGCCTTGATCAGCCAAAGCGAAGTGACATAGAGAGTGGATCCGGGGATGATCATCTGCAGCAGGGCCGTTCTTAGTGTCATTCTTTATTTTTTTTTACTTCCTTTTTTTTCTTTTCTCAACGGTAATGGAGTTCCTGCGGTGTTACCTTCATCATTCTGATCGCATTCTCGGTGCTGGCATGGGCCATGTCGGACATTCCTGCGCCGATGTTAGACGCCTGCGCTGTGAATCTCTAGAGGGAAAGGTGTAAGCCCACCCTGATTAAACATGTAATGCTGGATCGCCAGATCCCCTATCAGACACAGGGCGGCCAGGGCGACGAATACATCATCGATGTAGAGGCGCTTGAGCAACCGCCATCGGACTGTGAGACGGGCGACCAGGAAGACGCACGCGACGACTGTACAGACATACCAGGCCACCTGCACGCGACATTAACTGGGGTGACTTCGACAAGCAGGAGGAGAAAGCGTACCACTTGGCCAGTATCCGGACGCGCCATGCTGCTTGTAGGCACAATCACAGCAGTACTGAATAATCGAGCATGATGGCCAACAGCACCGGCAGCCGCAGGCAGGCAGGCAGGCAGGCAGGGTTATAACTCGCAGTACTGTCGTTCAGTGTTTGACCAGCCAGAACAAGACGAGAGTGGTCGATGATGACCAGTACCAGTGGAAAGAGCGATTATTCGTTAGACTTCAACCAAGGAACTCAATTATGGGGAGACGCAGTTGTGCTTGGGTCCGATGGAGCCCCGGCCACGCTCTGAAGGAGGGGAGAACCCCAATCATGAGCTGGGCTGCTGCCCTATTTACACGAGGTTCCTATTCTAAAAGCAGAGTAAAGACGGCTACTCGTCGAACTGTTCTCTCCAACAAGACAATTCATACTGGAGTAACTATACTGCAGTCTGTTGTAGCTGTCTACCGCAGACGTAATTTACTCATTCCCTTCCACCCCTCTGACCAGAAGCTGATACAGAGGTGCACGCATGAACATCCCGCATGAACATCAAGATCCTGTATTTGAAATAGAATGGACCTGCGCCAAAACTTGGCAGGGATAAAGTTGAGTACCCACGGAGTCTTTATCCAGATCTTCATATTTTCCGAGCCCGTGGGCCCGGCTGGTTTGAGAGCCAGACTCGCCTAGCCCTAGCGCAGCAGCCAAGCATTCTTTTTCGCCTTCGTCTTGTTGAGCCCACAGAAGATCGAATTATTTTTGACTTCGATCGATGCGATCATGCGCATCCATCGATTATTAGATCCACGCTAACAAGAACCACATATGTGTGGGTCGACCGACCCAAATTCCAGCCTAGCCTGCTCGCAGCTCAAGCTCCTGTTGGCCGTCTGGCAAAACTTCGGGGCCCATCCAACGTTGGCCCCCACCACTAGGACAGTTAGGCAGTCGCTACGTCTGCTTGGGAAGTTTTGGGGACAGTTAGGGCTGTGGAGAGACCTGAAACAGCAGTAATCGCGACGGATGGGACCATTCAATAGCTTTGGTCTCTACTACGGAGTACTCCGTAAGTCCAAGGTTCCGGCCCTTCCGAGATCCATATAATCTCGAAATCCAAACTCTGATTCTCTTTGCACGGCTAGTTGGTGGCTTCGGTTGGCTGCGGTGGGCTGAGGCTTCTGTTTTGATGCAACCCAGGTCCACAGAAAGTGAGATCGCGAGAAAGAGAGAGGGAGAGACAGAATGTGTATGTGTGTGTGTGTGTGTGTGTGTGTGTGTGTGTGTGTGTGCACATGTTTGAGGGAGAGCGTGCGAGAGAGTCCCGCCCAATTAAGAGTGGTCCGTGGCGCAGTTTCTTATTCTTTCACGAGAGCATAAGGTACAAGCTAAGCAGCTAGGCGCTGTACGGCCGTCCACTGCCAGTGCCGTATTCCGCGTATACGGGCTCGTTCCTGCATGCGCCACGGGCTTATGGTAGCGGCACCGTATAGCGCAGGCAGGCTGGACAGGGATTCCGATCCTGCGAAAGTATAACTCTGAGAGAATTTCCTCAGAAACTTCAGCTGAAGCCGCAGGAGATGTAATCCCAAGTCAATTGGCCACCAGTGCTGTGGGTTTGGCTATGGATGCACGCCCGAGATGCGCTCAACAGCTACACAGAACGAATCAATAAACGAGCCTCATACTCTACTCTGTCGCTTTGAGTTATGAAACATTTTTATTTTGACTAGCCGGTAGACGTGGCTACAGGAACTTTGCGACCGGGCCTGGGTCCATATCTGGTCTCTGGAAGTCTGATATTGGCGCTGCCACCGTCGGCCACAGAAAAATAATAATAGCATCTGTGTTCGTCCAAACCTTCCCTTCAGGATACAAAACCCGATCCTCTGACTCGCTTCGACATCCTTCTACTCGAAGGGAGGATTCGTGGCGCTGGACACTATTGAATCGCCGAGGTTCGAGGTTCGGCGATTCATGGTCTTTTACGTAGGCAGAGCTGGAGTTAGGTAACAAAATATAGTGCCAGCGTTAGGATGTGACTTGGATGCCGGCGCTATGGTAGATATCAATACAAGCGTTCAATGATCTAGGCCCCGTCTTGTTTGCGCAGTATCATCTACTCCTGAGTCTTGCAGGTAGTGCCTCAAAGCTGGCTGGCCCTGGCCATACTGGCAAGTCGCACCACTAGTCCAGCTCAGCCCACTTGGTGCACCGAGCTTAGTCTGGTTGCCTTTTACCTCGGCTATCAGAGTCAAAGATCGGAAAATCTTGACATTTTTCTACTGCGTACTTCTCTCATACGGGATTGATTGCGTCTCGGCCTCGGCGGAGGCCGGTTACGCCTGGTGGGTATTTATGTGTCTGAACTTTGACATGATATTCCAAACTGGCTGCCGGTTTGAAAACAGTAGAAGCAGGGCCCATGGTCAGGACGGGGGCATAGAAGCGGCTGCAAACGACTTCGCATGCGGCCAAGCGGTGGTAGGCTACGGTACCATACCTAGGTATAGGTAGGTCCCGGGATGATGCAGGCACAGGTTAACGAGTCTGTCATAAAATTAGAAATCCAACGCCAGCTAGACTATATAGGACTAGTGTCTTCTCTCTTCTTCTGGTAGAACCATATAGAACAGCCGAAGAATACTTATAAGTCTCGAATAAGGGTTACGGCTCGCTGGTGAACCGCTGTGCCAAACTGCCTGGCCGAAGAGCCGGTGAATCATGGAACCGAGGTCTCTTGATTAGATAAACTCAGACAGTCCAGTTGTTTAAGCACCCCAGCTACAGGAGAAGAGCGATGGCTCGATAGATATTGGGATTGCTAGAGGCGAAGTCAGGCGGTATCTGGTGGGCGGTTTGCATATCAGTATAGATGGTTGCATACTCGTCGTGTACTCTGCTTGAAGACCCGGCGAATGGGTAGCGGTAGACTCGCTGTGATTGAGCACATTGCCATTGGACTGCTCTCTGTGCAGTGTGATTATTTTATACAGAGAGGTGAGAAGAATGGAGAGACGGGAGGAAGGAGTATATGGTAAGTTTATTGCATACAAAGTGTAGGGGCAATGGAGAACGCCATATTGTTCCCATGAGGCTCTATATTAGGATACAGGTAATTAGGGCAACAGTAGTCTATAGAACATTTGAATGCCAGTCCAAAAAGGAGTTTAAGTCTTCCGTTCCGCGGTCAGCCATTGCGATGCGAACTCACGAACTAGCCGCCAGCTCGACCGGGTTCAGCACATGCGGATAGTTGGGGTAGTTTGGCTTATATGTCTTCTGGCAGCGACTGTTGTACTCGCCAGTGGTGCTCATGACAACCGCCTCCTCGCTGCCAGGAACACCCAGTCTGGCCAGCGGACCATCGACCGGCGTCGCACGCTCCCACCCGGGTCCGGCAGCGGGATTTTTGATCCACGCCACGAACCAGTCATTCATGTAGTCGGCTAGAGCCTGCTCGGCGTCCGTGACGCCGGAGATCGACTCAAAGCACTCGTTGCCGCCGTGGAAGAACGGCACTTCGCTGCCGTGCGAGGGGCCCAGCCCCGGGATGGGGAGGACGTTGTCGTACTGCCCGAACCACCGGTAGATCCACGTTGGCTGGGCGGCGGCGCGAAGATCGAGGAAGTAGTCGGTTGCGCAGAAGAAGCGGGCGTCGCCGTAGGAGGCGCCGCTCATGGCGGAGACGGAAGCATAATCGGCAGGGTCATAAGCGGACAAAAGCTCATCCGCAGGGACGAAGGCGAGATCTGCGTCAAAGGTGCCGATCCAGCTGCTGAAGTTGGTGTTTTCGCTGCCGTAGACGTAGCCGAAGATCGCGCCCTCTTGGTCGGAGTTGCCGACGATCAGGGGGAGCGAGGTCGGGTACTGGCCCGCCCTGAAACGGTCCGCGTAGCTGGAGAAGCGGGTGATGTCATCGACGATGGGGGAGAACCAGGTGTTGGAGGTGGAGTTGAAGTAGGAGGTCTGGAAGGCGTAGGTATCGACGGCGCGAAGGCAGTCGAGGGTGTAGTCGTCGGCGGTGCAGGAGAGAGCGACGCCTGCGTCGAGCATGTCCTGGACGACCTTCTTGAGGCCGACGCCGGACGGGGTGATGGCCGGGCCAGACTGGGCGTTGGCGGACATCTCGATGGCGCCGGCGAGGAAGGTCGAGGGGTGGCTCCAGAGATAGTGGTCGACGTGCACGCCGCCGGACGAGTGGCCGCCCAGGACGATGTGTGATTTGTTTCCACCAAAGGCTGCAGATTGTGTTAGAAGTAAAGCCTTAGCAAACGGGGAGATAAACCAGCAACAGGAGAAGACTAGATCTCGTACCTTCAATGTTGTCGTAGACCCATTGCAGCGCCAGCTCGACATCCATGATGCCAAAGTTCTGGCTCTGCCCCTCCAGTTCGGGCGCATTCGGCGAGGCGTACAGACTTTCGCGGTAGTTGAAGTTGACGTAGATGACATCCTTGCGCGCAAAGTTGTAGCCCTGCCACTGGGCATTACTGCTGCCTCCAGTAACCATCGCACCGCCATAGATGTAGACAAACACAGGCAGTTCCTGGTTACCGCTTGCAGCATGCGGAGTCCAGATGTTCAGACTCAGGCAGTCCTCGCTCTGCGCCGTAATGGCCGTGCCAGACATCGCCTGCGCGCACGACGGGCCGTACGCGGTCGCATCGAACTTTCCGCCGGGGAACGAGGTCAGCGGGACAGGCGCCTTCCAGCGGTTCTGGCCGGCGGTCGACTCGGCAAAGGGAATGCCCAGGTAGACGTTGGTGTCGTTCTGGGTGAAGCCCTTGACGTTGCCCTGGTTCAGCTGGATGGTCGGCGTGCAGGCGCATGCCTGAACAGCGCCCAGCACAGCCGCCGTCACGCTGAAGGTGCCGCGGATGAAGCCCATGGTGATTGGCACTGACTGACGATCTGCGGGGAGGGGAAGAGGTAGCAGGGCAGGGACTGGCGTTGAAGGGAGAGGCAGGTGATAGAGAGGGGGTAATGGAGATCGAGATCCAGTATTTATACCGGTTGCAGTAAGGATCTGTAGTACCGGGTCTTCTTCGGATCGCGGACGAACCGTAAGTGCGACCTGCAGCTTCTACATCGAATCCATGGAACGAGTGCCTATCAGCCAATCAAAGTTGCAGTTTCCTGCAGCTGGTGGGGATAGACTTGCATTACCACGTGGCGCAGGTACAACAAGAAACTTACCATACCACTATATACCATTTACGAGTCAGGCTCCCACTGCTAGCGCTCGAGGCTACAGCTCGTCTGCAGCTCGCCAAGAAGCAAGTTTGGGACTTTCTGGTGTCTTGTCTTTGCGAAAACTCAGCAGCTGTCAGAATGGGCAGTTAATCGCCATTCTGCAGAAGGGAAACCCGCTGCGGTCGTCTCGACAATGCAAAGAACTAGAGTAGAGAAAGAACGCATTATTATGGGACAAGAGCTCATGCTACCAAGAAGCAGTCTCATGACGTCTAGACCAGCAGCCGAGCCTGAGAGTCCCAGGCTCGTCTCGCTGGCAGGACGAGTCCGGATGGAAAATGTTTATATCCATTAAAATCCACGTGGTTGTCACACATTCCCCTGGATGTAGTGGGGACGTGACAAATAGTTGGCGGAGGAGAAGTGGAGAAAAAGAAAATAGAATAGCCTTGCATCTAATCTGTATCCTGTTTAGTTCGTGGCTCTGTATTCTGCCGTAACTGCACAGTCGAACGGAGGAACGTTTCCTGTTCTTGCTCAGGGCCAAGGAGTAGGTATTGGTCGCTTCCAGTCTAACTGACAACTGGTGTGCATGGGGAGCTTGGCTGCGATTTGGTTTGATGAGAGAGGCAAGTCGGAGATGATATCTTCGAGTCGGCGATGGGTCTTGGATTTTGGGCGATTTCATTTAAGGTTTGGCGTTTGTCAAGTCCTGAGAATGTTTCTGCTTGTGCGACGGCGAGAGTTGCTGAGACATACCAGCACGCTGCGCTCCAGCTGTCTGATCTGCTTTCGGGTTGCTGTAGTGGTATATAAAGTAGATTGTTCACTTTATGAGGTATAGTATATCCCAAGCAGAGCGACTACTAGAGAAAGACTACACTCGGTCTGCTTGAGCAGGCCTTATGAAAGAGTTGACTGCGATGGGGACTAGAATGTGCGAAATATTCTAGATCTGCTCCTACATTGCCGCAATGTGTACATCCGCCAAAGAAGAGTAGAGAGACCAATCTGGCGAGTGCAGTGAAACAACAGTACTTGAAAAACTCCAGTCAGCAGTATGACCGGAAGTCCAGCACGCCAACCGCCTCGACATCGGCCCGTTGGCCTCTGGAGGCAGAGGAGAGGCTCTGATAGACTGGCTGGGTTGCGTGTCTTGTCACAGTGCTGGCATTGGGCATCCGCAGTAAACTGCATCTTGATCACGTCAGATGTGCCACCCCTGCCAGTTGTAGCGACAAGGATTTTCAGATATAATAGCGTATTGACCAAAGCGTGTCCAGTATCATCATTAGCAGACAGTCTTCCACCAATAACTAGGCTACGCAGTCCCCGGACAGCCTGTCGCCGAGTTAGGCAGCAGATTTGGAGGCGGCTATTCGTTCCAGATGCCAGCTGGCGCAGATACGTGCTAGGTGTGTACTGCGAAGTGATTGGTATGTGGAGCGATTCTAAATTCTGCCTACTGATAGAATAGAAGTAATACTCACCCGGGTCATGCTTGTACCTAGAGTCGATCTTCTTTTCGCCCTTTCGGCTTCACCGCGGCATCCAACCAGCCTTGGACCTCAAACGCATGGTGTGCAGACGTTGAAGATGGTTATTGTTGACAGCATTGGAATTGATAGCCAGTCTGCTGCGCTGGGAACACCCAGTAAATGCCGCTCAGGTGCGTTACAGTAGGTGTCGTTGAGCATGGCATCAAAGTTTTGCGCGTATTAAAGGTCAAAGCCGACCAGTTCAAGAAAGGTCGTGAGCTATCCCATGCCAATTTTGCGTAGCAGGGATTTTCAGCCTCTGGATGCAACAGCTTGGTGAGCCCTAGCGACTCCAAGGAGAACAATGCCCCGTAGTGTCGGGGAAGTGGATGAGACTTAGAGTCCGCCCGGAGACTACACATCGCCCCGTTCCACAAGCGTACTCCATAGATTTGATGATATCGAGCGTGTATTCTCGAGCGTGTATTCTTCAAATTTTCCAGCCCCCAAGAAGGTTCGCATGCCGGGTCTCCAACACTACGGAAGATCAAGCTTGGTGGCCACAACATGGCCTTCTTCAGATCCTGGTAGACTGGTGCAGACTATAACGAGAAAACTAGGAACGACGAATCCCACCACCGGCAAATGTGAGGGGTTATCTGTGAAAGCGCAGAGTCGTGGCGCTGAAGAACATATTAGCAGCGTGATAACAGCCAAGAATTTGTGTTCGGCAGTATATAAGACGGTACTATCCGGCCGGACGGGATATTCCCTGGACACTGGAAGATTCTAAGCTTGAGATTGTGCAATGCTGATGTTGTAGCTTGGGCCTACTACCTTAGATTACGGGAGTTATATCGTGGCAGTGGAATAGGTCTATGAAACCAAACCACGCCCCCTCCAATTCGTCTCATAACCCATACTCGCTGAGCCTCAGGGTCTCAGGGGTCAGGCTAATTACTGGCCCCAGCCCATTTTGAGAAGCTAAAAGCTATATCGTCCTCCGTATGGCATGGTAAAAGTCAGACCCGTCTTTGCTGACCTCTAATCCGGCCCTGGCCCGTCATCGGCGTAGGGGCCGCTCACCCAGCCAAAGTAAATTCGCTATTCAGCCAGTAAGCCAAAGTCAATTCGCGGGTCGTAATCACACGAGGAAAGAGTCGTAAATTGTTCTTTATTAGGCCAGTCATCATAGACACTAAAATAGTCCCTCCTGTTCAGATGCATCTTGACCGACCTCAACCAGGGCAGATGCTGCCCGTCCATCGCTGCCTCCGCTAGGTCCTGAAACTGCAGCAGATAATCTTCTTCATTTCAAAGTCTATCCGAGTCCTCCGCCCCGTGGAGATCAAAAAGATTTAAGCCCGTAAAATACCGCAATTGCGTGGGCAGGACATCTTTCAGTCGCAGTCCATCCGAGGGTGTTCCGAGTAAGACCTCCAGCTGCATGGCCAGCCCTTGCAGTCTCGTGGAACTTTTCATCGACCCAAAGTAGCCCTTGATGTGACTGAATTCCTATTCCATGCGCCAGTCCTTTTCATCGTTATTCGTCACACAGATGGAGAGATATGCTAGGGTCGCGGCGGCGCGTTGCTCTATGATTCGCTTCAGTTTAGGCGCGTCATGGGTGACGGGCCTGAAGCACGTTCTGCTCATGTCCTCGAACTTGAGAGATCTCAGCCGGCTGGTAGAGCTGATTATTGTTCCCAATATCTCCACGGGAGGAACATAGTTGATCGCACTGTGGGCATTACTATCCTGGCCGGGGACCATCACAGCAATGTCCAGTTCTTCCAGGTAGGGCAGCCGGAGAAACAGGGCCATGTTGGTAAACTTGTCCGTGCGGGTCATCAGGGCGAGCGACTTGAAGCTCGAGAGCTGGAAGAACAGAATCCATTTTTGGGTCTTCAGAGTCGATCTCGTGGGCCAATTCAGATCGTTCTTCTCCAGGGCCTGGGAATACCCCGAGGCCGAATCGAACTCGGATGCGCGTTTGATGGCTTCTGCTGCTGCAATTATTACCCTCTCGGTCCCTTTCAGCCATCCGTCGTATCTCTGCCTTTATATTGGAATCTGAATCCGGGTTGTCTTCGTCCCCGTCTTCCTCTTCGTCTTCGATTTCGTCTTCCGAGTTTTCCGCCCCTTCGTCCTCTTCCAGGCAAATCTGCTCAACTCGGGCACCGAGACCAGGCTGTGCGATCATTCTGTGGCAGAGGATTTCCACCGCACAGTCTGAAGGAGACCCGAGTAGCCTGTCCAGTAGAGGGTCAATGATAGCTCGGATTGTCTTAAAGACCAGCCGCAGCTTGAATGCATGTTGACGACCATCCCTCTCATCGGCAAGCAGAAGATACAGGTGTATATTTCCAAAGAAAGGTGAATGACCATCTTCAGGGAGAAGAGAGGGAAAGATAGCAGGCTAGTGCTCCGTGGAGTCTGGTTTGTGGTGCTTTTATACTCTGGCGGCATGTGAGGGGTCGATGTAGCCTAACGAGATGGAATACGAGGCTGCACCTAGAGGTGGTCTTCACACTAATGGCAGTGATACAGGCTCTTGTCACTACTCACTACAGATTAGAGGATCTGCAGCACGGCAGTGACTGTACGAAAGATCATAGGACGGCGGAGAGCAGCCTAAGGTTGACTGGGTCGGCCGCTGCCTGCATTTGATATATCCACATGTTACTAGAACTAGGTAGGCATGTCGACGGGCGCGATATGACTCAGCAGGAGTTCGAGCTGTTCACAGTTTGACAGTTTTGGTGCGAAGAGCGTTCCACCCTGATGGCGTGATTTTGGTAGGCCGTCGCTGGGTTCAAAAGACACTGCCTACGGTAGGGGACTATCCCCGCCGCATCCACAGCTAGCATGATGAATACCAGCAAGCCGGCAAGGAGGATGGTTCAGAAGACGAGATGTGCTATACATGCGTTAATAGTGCATTACTGGAAGATATTTACTAGTGGGTGCTGGCTTCAGAGCCAGATAGTGACGGGGTCTTGACCATGGAAAAGCCAGCGGCCCTATATCTTGCCGGTCACTCTACTCAACAGCCCTAAACTCCGCATCACACGGGAACACGTCTCAACATTGCACGCTCAAACTTTCAAAATCCGCTCTAATAGATTCACAGACTGCGCTAACAAAATCGTCCTCCTCTTCGTGAGGCACACCCAGAGCTCCAACCTGCCAATTGACCGCGATGACCAAGTTCCCGCCCTTGACACTAATAATGTTAAACACCAGCGGGCCACTGACCACATTCGCCGGGGTTGCAAAGATCATCTTGGTAATTCTGCATTTGCCCCCTTCTTGAGCAGCACCGTCGAATGCAAGCAAATTGCTCACTTCATACGAACAGTCCCTCTGTTGCCCTACCTTTCCGGCCGTCCAGTTCCTGATGCTCGGCGCATACCGGAGCAGTCCAATTGCCTGGTCCTGGAGACGGGTCGCGCAGAGGGCGAGGTCCTCGGTGATGGATCTGGCGGATAACCAGAATTCATCGCTGAATGTAGACGGAGACCCTTTCTCTGGCAGGTCAGACGGGCGTGGATGGGTCTGGTTGCGTCCAGATACATAAAGACCCCAAGCGCAGCGCGGAATACCCACAGACCTCCGCATATCGACCGCGGTTCCCGAGACATAATTCGTGACATTCTCGTCTGGGAGGACTCTGCTCAAAGCCATAACGATCATCTGGTGTATCAGGCCCGTGAGTTTCGATCCATGTGCCCTTGATGCCCTCAACGCCGTTTGAACAAGCGAGGACTCAATCTCAAGCAGACGAATTCGGCTACTGTTGGGCGTTGACGGGTCAAAGAACATGGGCGAGCCGGTCCAGGTTCCTGCATCGATGGTGGTTACCGCTGCGCGGAGACCAAGCAGCGCGGATAGACATTTTGGTAGGTAGACTGCTAGAAGCGGGCTAAGGAGAAACTTCCATGAGATTGGGAGTCTCGAGGGGGTGTCGAAGGGTGGCGGGAGCTGTTGGGTTGACGGGGGTACCAGAGAGGCGCTGTCATCCTCCACAATGCGCTCTTGCAACGCGTGGAGAAAGGTCTGGTGGAAGGCGTGTCCGACCAAGCCATCGCCCAGGGTATGCGAGAATGAAAACGCTATGAAGACGCGCGTCGTTTGCTCTTCGTGTGAAGGGAGAGGGAGGACGACAATGCGCCAGGGCGGTATATCGGCTGGCCAGGGCCGGTCAAGAATTGGTAGGAGGAACTCCTCTATGGATTTGATTTCTGTTTGAGGGTTGATATCTTCATTATTGATGACCGAGATGTGGTTGTTGAGGTCTATGCTCGGTACTTTCTCATAGAATGGCTTCTCAGTGTGCTTGTCTCTGACGACGACACCAAGAAATGGATACTCCTGGATACAACGTTTCAGAGGAGTAATGTAGGACTTGGCTGCCTTCACGTCGGTATCTGTGTCGGTGACCTCGTAGACCCCTGCGATGACTAGGGCGTTGTAAAAGCCGAGATCCTCACGGCTGATGGTCCGGCGTTCATTGGGGCCTGCCACCTTGTTAGCCCTTACTCTCTTTCGCTGGAAACGCGCACTTGCTTGCAAATCTCATGAACATCCTGACGGTCCTGACTTTTAAGCTGACGAGAACAGGCTGCAGGCCATGGCCTGTATAAATAGCCGAATGAGAGCGGAGCCAATAGGTGTCCATTTATCCCTAGCCAATAATTAAATCACGCTAAATCTCGGCCCCATCAGGTAATCGGATGAATTCAACGACCGTCAAGCCACTATCCCGCAAGAATTTCCCTTTTGGTACAAAGGACGCAGATTGGGGTGCTTTTGTTCTGTACAGGTAACCAGGACTGGGCTGAACAAGGTGCCGCACAGGGTGCCCAAAGCAAGACTTGCCGGGGGCTTTCACTCCTGTTCTATTTCCGTAGTACTAGCTCTGATCGAACTGTCATAATGTCTGTTTGACTAATTAATTATATTCTACCAAGCGGGGATTGAGAGGAGTCCATCGCTTACACCCGACAACCCCTGGAAACCATAACCCTAAAAACTTTCAACTTTCTATAAAAGAAACAAAAGAAACAAAAGTATCAGGTCAAAGTTATTGCAGTTTGAGTATTAACACAGACACTAAGTCGCTCATGGCCTCCTCGCCATCCACTCGTCCATTAATCCTGTCATCACCGACCGTTCAAAGCTCTCACTTCGCGCTTCAGCCCGAGGCATTCAAGTGCTTGTAGGTGCTCCTTTTTTTTTCTCTTATTTTGGCCTTCTATTATATAATACTGCAGTTAGGGCTCGAGGACTACTGAAACAAGACTTAGTAAACCCGTGAGATGTGACGAGGAGACGTTGGAGGCAGCGTAGCTGAATTTGAGAGCACTCGCTGCTGCGGTCCTCGATGGACTGTAAGAAGAGGAGGGAAGTTCGAATCAGAAGAGCCATGTAATAACACCTTTGTTATATACAATTTTATGTTGACATTACTAGAGTTTTATTTGCTCAAGATTTGGCCGTATGCTCATACCGTTGCGCTCTCTTCGGCCGGCCAGGAATATAGGGCTTCCAAGGTCACGCTACTGTGCTTCTTGCATAGCCCCTCTCTGGTTGCAAGTACCTACCGAGATCATCACCCCGTCTAGAAGGTATAGAAGATTTGGGACCTGAGGCAGAAAGTTTGCCTGCACCTAGACTATGGAATGATGGGTTTCTTCGCAAAGCGCCATGTGGATAGCCAACCACCGCAGGGCACATTAAACGGGAGTAAGAAGAAGGCAAAAAAATACATTCTTGGAAGACTGTGCACTTCTGAGGATAGTCCAAATGCTGGGTAGGACGGTCCCATTCAGGATGGATGGGACACTTTGTCAAGCAACGTCATCTTGACCTGGCAATTAGCAAGCTACGAACAAGTAGATACGGCCTGGCTTGCCTTGATTTGGCAAAGGTGGCGCTATAAGTTCCCTCCCTTACCTTCATGTCTAGCCGGATATCGGCTGCCCTCCATCTATACTGTCGAAAGCAAGCCAGTCGCAGGTGTACCTCACAAACTCATTATTTTGCAATAATCACAAGCCAACCAGTTGGCAGACCACGGCCCGCACTACCTACTACTTAGTAAATACTTACCTGATACCAAGCAGCAGATGCGGAAGTAGCAATTGCTCTAGTAGAATATCACTCTGCCCCCACAGAAACGTGTCTTTCTTATTTGTATGCTGGAGAATTTTCCGTTTTCTGTGTCTGTCTTCACTGCAGGAGTGCGGACGTCACTGCACCGAGGGATAGAATACGACAATCCGAAAAGATAGGGCAACTATTGCGGACCGGAGCTGAAGAGGACGTGGAAGGAACCTCTCCTTCTCCGAGTGGTCATTGAAGGGTTCTGGTTAATGACCTATGGCTGATCATTTATCCTTTCAGGAATTGGAAATAAACAGGCCAAGCGAAGCAACGCTCATCCCCTCTAACAAGCAGGGTAGGGGAGTCCCGGTCTTAGGTCGTGTCTAACGAAGCCCTACTCTTCAGCATTCCGTGGATAGCCACTTTCAATTCGATTATGTATGCAAGAGCCCCATGTGCGAAGATGGCGTACATGCAACGAAAGCGGCCCTGAAAGAAAAGAATGGTTAGTAGCCGGTTTCACCTGGTCCCCGTCTTTATGCTTTGGTTGAGACTCCATGATTTAACCACCTAAGTACATCCCGAGTATAAATGCGGGAAGAGAACGGGTAATAGGAGTCTAGAAATGGAGAGACTGGAGCTGCGGGCTTGGACCGTGGTGCGAATATATGCCATGCTGTCGACGGTGCTTTAGGCTGGCATTGCTGTGGATTGTTGATTTAGCGTAATGTATGTATATGGACCATGTACATCTGGTAGGGCAGATAGTAACGCTGGTTGACTGGTCCAGACATATAGATGTGGACGCCACAACAAAACTCAAGACAAAAAATCCTCGAGGTTAACACGCGAAACATTCAAGAAACATTCACAATACACAAGATCAAGTGGCGCGGGACGGAAGTGGGCGCTATGCGATGCAAACGACATACGACGGATCCTTTGCCTTTTGAACAGCCTCATAAACACAGTCACAACACACATCCTCCTTAACAACGTAAGCAACACCACCCTGTGCAATAGTAATCGCCGTTGCCGCAAGTTGTGCCTGCCAATTCGAACTTGCTACCACTATCGATGGCAGCTCCGGTCTTGCCAGATATTCGGCCCAGTTCTGGAGCGCGACCAGTCGATTTGAGCTGGATGAGCTCCCATGCTCCTTCCGGTCGTGGTCATGTTTGCAGACGTGCTTTTCACCAAGAGATGACTGCTCATGGCTGTCAGGTATTCGGAAAAGGAGAGAGCTTTGCAGCGCCTCGAGGATGTCTAGGTCTGCCACCCATTCACCCCGTTCGTGCACACTCACAACAGACTCCAGCATGTATATTTCCCAGTCTTGGGCCCCGCGCGTCCCGACGTCAAGAGGAATGTTATAGCCCGTGTAGGAGAGATGCAAAGAGGTACTTTCAAAGTAGTCCACGTACTCTCCATCCCACGAGTCATGATTACACACATTCCATGTGTCGACAGTGCTTTCTCGAATCCGTGGTGCTGCCGGTGGGATTAGCAGTGCCATTCCACCGCGTCCGATGTTTCCGGTGACGTGGTGGATCTCATGCAATGGGGGCTCTTCGGCAGGGCTGCACAACATGGGCGCAGCAATGAATAGAGAATCATTGCTGGAAATAGCCATGACGGAAGTCAGCTTGTACGACGGAATATCGTATTGTCCCGATTCGAATAGAATTATACATGCAAATGCCTCTTCACGGGTCATGATGAAAGGGATTAAAAGAGACCCGACTTGAAGTCCGATATGCCTCATATCAACGACACGTGAGTATGATTCATCTATGGCCTCTGCTAAATCGTCGTCCATGTCACCGAAAGTGTTTGCCATATCAGTCATGCATAGCTGAGCCTCAAATTCACTCTCCTGCTCAAGGATTACGGGCCCTTCGGCGCCTGCAAACGGATCATGTCGTGACCGGGCAAAGGGTCTGTAGGTTGCAAATCCCTCGGTTTCAACATGCTCGTCCGCGGATGATTCATGGACTGAGAACTCGTCAAGATCATGGATACTTTCTCCAGCAGACATACGGTCCTGCGAGCCACGTTGAGTTAAGGATTGCAGCCAATTGGTAGACGATAATTGCTTCTCAACCACTTTGATATCAATGGTCGCTCCCGGAAGGATCTTGTAGAGATCAACCATGGTTGCCACTGCCCTGAGAGAGGTGAGGTATGGCTCCCCTATTTGCTGCAGTCCTTTATCAAGGGCAATGAGCAGGCTAGACGCCTGGGGCTTGGCCGTTTTGAAGAGCTGAATCAGCCGAGATAACTGAAAAGGCGCCAACTCAGGGGGCGAGATAGTGTCTTGTGCATAAAACAGGGCTGCTTCATTCTCGTTCCCAAGCCAGAACTTAAAGTTATTCGATCTGCCAGTACCGCCAGCTGAGTCCCATTGGAATGCTGTTTTCCCCGCCAGTTTGAAGTTCCTGATAATCTCGTTGTCAAGTGGCTGGACCTTCTCCCGTGGAAGCATCTGGCTGCCCACCTTATTTGGGTTATAATAAAATCGACCCTCAATATCCTCGATGAAGTGCCTCTGCATAAAGCGTTGAGAGGCCATTCTCACCCAGCGTGTATGGCTCAAAGAGCGAAGATCGTCCTCCATTTCATCAAGGGATCGTTTTGGTCGTGGAAGTGCTGTTGCGTACTCGAAACTGGCTGATGGGTCGGGACGATACCGAATCACTATGTCTGCAGGTTCAAAAGCGGTGGTTTGAGCAATCGTCCTCAGACAGTGAATCCTCCCCTCAACGTCCGGGGGCAGCTGCACAAAGATTTTTGGTTCGCTGAGAGCGAAGAAGGGCCGGTCCGGTTTTCCTATGAATGCAGTATACCTTCGGCCCAGGTTGAGCAGCCTCGAGTACACCCGGCGATCCAGATCGTCCGCGTAAAGATGCTCGCTCGCTGCCTCGGCAAGAATAGACAGCCAAGACCTATGAAGGTTAATGGCAGACGTTGTTCGGAAATCCTCCAAGATGGCTGCCTTGACCTCTTCATCCAACTCAATAATCCACTCCAATGCAGAGACTGTTTGTCGAGGATCGACACCCCAGCCGCCTAGAACGCAGCCAAGGATAACTTGGCGGAATTGAGCAAGCGTCAGTCTGGAACCCTCAACGCGCGCCAGCCGGGTTCGCTGGACAGGGTCCCCGTAGTATCGAAGATGCGCAAGTGGGAGAGACCACTGAATGCCTGCGTCATCTTTGGCGTTAGACCTCGAGAGCCCGACGGTCAGAATGCCGGGAACGAGGTCATCGTCCTGCCGGACCATGGGCTGCTTCAGCGTGAGGACGTCCATGTCGGGGTAGAGATGCCACGCAGATAGACCTAGAAGGACGTTGACGCTCCGCAACTCCTGCGACGAGCCGCTGACCAGCAGTTCAATCCCTGCCAGGGTGTCCTTCCAAACCTCAATGACACTGTCGTATGTGCTGGAGCGATTTATCACTCTGAGATCGAATTTGTCAATCGCGAGCCAGAACCTACTCTGCTGAACACTCTTGATTTTATCGGCAACGCACAACCAGGCCCGCGCGCTGGCATCCCAGTCGCGCAGCTCCTTTCGGCTGATCTGCTGCTTAGCCACCACCCACGAAACCATATCCACGCTGCCGCCCTCATTGCACTTAGCCAAAATCACCTGCTTCTGTGTTCTCACAATCTCGTCCCAGATAGCGGTTGCCTCACCCGACTCCCAGATCCGAGCAAGGATGCAAGCCAGAAGATGGACCTTGATGGCCGCCGGTCCCGAAGTCGCCGAAGCCCAGATGCTCGTTGCATCGACGCCAACCTGACTCTCAAAGACTCCATAGTTTGTGTTCCGATTTTCAATCTTGGACTTGATGGCGATCTCCGACGCGCGGGAGCCGTAGGCCTTTATCAGCTGCGGCGTATCCGGGAGCAGAGGATCAAACAATGCGCCCAGTTTACGCGCAGTGGTATGAACTACGCCACTCTCTGCGGATTCACGACGGATTGATGAAAGCGCGTCCCCCACCGGGGAGAATTCCTTGGGCGCTTCGATCTTGAACAGCGAGAAGTCGAGGTTGAAATTGACGAGAGTTGCGGTTGCTTCGCTGATGCCGCTGACAACGGCCGCTTTGAAACTTCCTATTGACATTTCATCAAGTTGCTGTCGTAAGAGGACAGTTGGGTAAGTTATAAGGGCTGTAAGCATTTGACTTGAGCCTGCCCCTCATGCCAACGCTTCGCAAGGCTGAGCGAACGCTACTGCACGCTTGATTAGCTGCTGGCGCTTCGCCTCATCTTGCCTCGTCATGTAGATCTGTCGCACGAAGCACGAGGCATCAGACTGCTGGAAATCTGTAACATGTTTAAGAAGGCATGCGATTTTCTTTGAGTTACAAGAGCATGTCAAATGAGTGTATCTTCTGCGTCGATGGCTCGGAAGCAGCACCGTAAGTGGCCTCGCTCGAGATGTACCCAGGATGTGTATCACATTTCAAACGAGCATTCAGGGTCTGCTGGTAGAGGCATTGATGCGCTGGGAAGTGATGAAGAGAAGGAAAATCCCTTCATACTAACTTCGTTACCCGAGCCTGGACCGAGTGACGAAGCGTCGCCCTTTCCCCTTATTGGCAGATCTGGCTATCCATAGCAGCCAGCCGATATAGCAGCCAGCTGATCGGGATAGACTTAGTCTCCCTTTTGTCTCCGCACTCGTTGCTTGACTGGATCCCTAGGGGAGTCCTAGAGAGCCGCTGACAGGGGCTCTCCCCTGTGGATCGAGACAAGGGACCGTAGGCTTACATCTCGATTTGATATCTTGAAGAAACGGAATTGGGCGAACTGTCTCCAGCCACAGTTCGATAGAAGAACAACCATATGAGGCCATGATATGGAATGGAATGACATGGCCTAATAGACCTCAGCACCAGTTGTGCTCAATTTCGGTTTATGGAATAACAGCACAATGCAAGCAAATCAGATCGAATTGTCTTCTAACCCATAGATCCACGGAAGAAAAGAGAACTTCCTGAAATCGACCTCTACCACTCCGGGAAGCCGGGGCTGGCAGCGTCGGCCATCCAAAACACGGCACGAAGCAATTTTCGTCACGCGAGACCAAATTCATGGCACAACGGTTTGTGAATGAAAGCCTGGGTGCGGGGAAATCGGTCTTCTTTTGCCTCGTAGCGAGGTCGTTTCTCGGTTCCTGCCAGGCGTGCGAATAGGATCAGGCCTCGCCTCGAGGTCCCGAGGTCGAGCCTGACTGGTTCCCTCTCACCAACTAATCCCAATGGATTGGGTAATATCTTATTCTCGATGGGTCTAGGCTTTTTTCTGGTCTCCTGATGAATTGCGATTCTGTGCGCATTTGTCCATTGTGCCGAACTGGGCGCCCCTGCAGACGCTTGCAGATAAGTCGGAATGCCTCATTCGCGGCAGACACCGTCTGATATCAAGCCTACCATACTGTCAGCCCGGGGCATTTTCGTATGAGCAGACACTTGCATTCACCTTTCAGCCCCTTCGCAGTCCGCGTATTGTACAGCGGACGGGGTTGTACATACAGAGGATCTTATCGATCCTTCACCAGTCTCTCATCGACGAACAATGGCTATTGAATTGAAATCAGTCGATCATGACATCACGTCGGAAATACAGCCAATGCTAGCCAATGTTAGCCAGTGTTAGCCAATGCTATGTCCTGGCCTGTTCTCCACCAGTTGCAAAGATCGCCAACCGCGGGGTCTCCGTGCTTCTGTAACGCCCTCGTCAGGCCCAACCCGAATCTTTGCCGAGGACCGGGAAGAACCGGATGATATCAATCTGAGGGAGAAGTATAAATACTGGCAGAGGGGCACACGAGCAGGCCCAGATACTCAGGCAAGGTCTTATGTCGGACACGTCTGCCTCTGTTTCGCTCCCGCTGCATACCAAATCCTCATCTTCCTCTTCTTCCTCTTCTTCTACACCGGCTCAAGGTACATTCACCACCTTCTCGAGCCCACGCTTCTTTGAAGACGCTTCTTTAAAAAGATCGAGAGACTAACAATTAGCAGCCAAAGAACAACCCAAAATGCCTGCCGCCGCTCCTGCCTCTCCCGCCTCTCCCAATCGCCAATTCGGCACCGTCAAGTGGTACAATGACGCGCAGGGTTTTGGCTTTATAACCTCCGACTTTGGTGGCGAGCTCATCCTCCGCCGCCAGTCGATCACCGAGCACACACAGCGCCTGAAGGAGGGGATGAAGGTCTCATATGAGGCGGTACATCTGCCCATGTTGCTCATGGCAGAGCAGGTGCAGCCGGAGGAATAGCTGTCTGACTAAAGCTATATAAGGCTATGGGTATGCTCTTTCTCTGGGGTTTGGGTTTGGTTCTGGGTTTTGGTTTTGGTTTGATTTATAGCGACTACCATCAATGATACCATGCATACTACCTTCCTACCTTTCACGCTGTTGTTTCCTGGCCCCAAAATGGCCTATTCACACTAGAGGCTTAGAGGCTCGAGACTGTAGCCTAGAGTACGAGTAGCCCCGCTGCTACAGCACCAAGCATTGCAACTCGCCCTGTAATGGCTAGTTTCTCCCCCGCATCTGTAGGAGTCGGACTTAACTCGGACTTAACTCGTCACTCGTGATCGACGCACTCGAGGCCGAGCCAGACGCCGCTCCATCCTCAGAGTCCTCGTCAGCTGAGTCCGAATTCGACTTCGGACCTGAAGTCGAGGTCGATGTAGCCTCGACTCCAGTAAGCCATGGCGTCGTAGGCGTCGAGTCCTATTACATTCAGAACCTTGCTAGATGAACTCAGAGAAGAGGAGCAGCTCATACCACGATATCACAGCAGTCCTCCCCCTCACAGAAATGTCCGTCCTCGCAGCAGGTCTCCCGCGTCGAGTTGTAGCAGGTTACCGACGGGTACTCCCCAGTGCACCAGTGAATATCCGGCCCGCCGCCTGAGCAGCACTCCTCGCCGGTCATGGTCGTATCGCACGTCCAGGAGGTGTATTCTTCATCTTTGTCTTCGTCTTCTTCGAGACTTGTATCGCTGGGGTAAGTGATCGTCCCATCTTCTCCTGGTTCGCCGGGACCCTATTTGTTCCGATTAATTCTAATAGGTTCATTCTATGC
Source organism: Aspergillus foveolatus (assembly GCF_047715535.1). NCBI lineage: Eukaryota > Fungi > Ascomycota > Eurotiomycetes > Eurotiales > Aspergillaceae > Aspergillus > Aspergillus foveolatus. Next base: position 21,207 of record NW_027396158.1, on the reverse strand, counting down.
GGGGGGGATCTACATTACATTCGGACAGCAGGAATCATCCCGCCCAACGCACATGTCTGTAACGAGACCGATCAGCAAGGAACTCAATTGTATCCATCCTACGCCGTATCTACAGAAACATACACCCGCCCTTGCAGCATTGCTCGCCGTCGTCCGGGTTGAAGCAGCCCGAGTTGTCGCAGAGGACGTAACCAAACCCGAAGCACTCCCGCAAGTGTCACAGATAGTGCACTCGCTTGCATTGTCGTATAGTCTGCGTGGAATAAGTTCGCCAATGCTTTCGACATGCATACCGGGAAAAATCTGTGGGTTTGGGCAGAGGCTATAGTAGCCACCTGCAGCGCAGCCAGAAGAAGGATATTGGCAAATGACATCTCTGTGTGAGTTGGGTATCTAACAACCCCAGTTCTGGGGCGAAAGAACGAAGAAAGGAGAAAAAAAAAAGACTTCAGAATCCCTCTTGAGACTCCAATCGGGGAGCATGGCATTTTAAGTCACCGCGGCTCAAAGCCAAGGTAGCTTAGCAGAAGCCATTTTTTGCTTCAGACGGAATGAGCTGCGTAGGATTGCCGAACAAGGCTAACGGATGTCTGAGAATACGAGGACCTGCATTGACAACGAAAAGCGCCAATAAGATCGTCACCTTGTATTGGTGTTAGCGGCGCTTCCTTTGGCCGCTGGCGAGGCAAACAAGAACAGTACTAGTATACCTGGTACCTGTACTACTGTTTGATTAGATCTCGTATTCGCGGGGCTGGAGAGCCAGTAGCAGCTTAGGCATACGAGTTGATCGCACTCATCAAGGGCCCTAGTCAGGGAGAAACTGCTTTGTTAAGCGGGAGAGAGGAAGATATTAGAAATGAGTACTGGACGTTGGTGCAGTCGCGGTTCAGTGGCCGATGATACCAGGGAAAACGTCGATGTTGACGCCAATGATAGAAAATTATGTGTGCTAAATAAGCATATTCGTCAAAGTTACAATTTTCTTCTTTAATAGCCCGGTAGAGGTGTGACGATATGGTCCTCTCTGGTGGTTTGAACTCATCCAAAAGTCAGAGTAACACCATACTTCTCGAGCAATGGGAGGTGGCCCTGATGCCTGACTAAGTGCCCGCCGCTGAGACATCATGTGGCAACCCCGTGATTGACTTTCCTGATTTGGAACCCTCGAGCTCAGCGACTCTTCTCCAACTTTATCTTCTCAACAACTCCGGCAAAATGGGTGGTGACCTGAACTTGAAGAAGTATGTCTTTCTCTTTCTACTTCAGCTTTTAGAGGAGTTACTGACTTTTAGTCACCAGATCATGGCACCCCTCTCTCCTCCGGAACCAAGAGCGTGTCTGGGCCGAAGAAAAGCGCGCCTTAGAGGAACGTAAACGCATCGACCAACTTAAGCGCGAACGGGATGAAGAGCGGCAGATCCAAGAACTGCAACGACTACAAGAGAGCGCGGGCGGCACTCGGCAGCTCCAGCGCGTCGACTGGATGTACCAGGAGCCCTCAAGCGCATCAGGACACTACGCCGAGGAAATGGAAGGGTATTTGCTGGGGAAACGACGAATTGATGGGATATTGCTAAAGAATGATGAGAGTAAGAAATTGGAGAAGGGGGCGGCGACTGGCCCTGGCGCAGCCGCTGGGCTTCCGCCCGTCGTGCACAATACGCGCGATACGATGGCCAAGGTCATGGCGGATCCCTTGCTTGAGATCAAGAAGCGAGAGCAAGCGGCGTATGAGGCTATGGTTAAGGAGTCGGTCAGAAGGCGCGAATTGGAACAAGGGAGGGAGAGAAATCAAGAGAGGGAAAGGGAAAGAAGTCACAGGCACAGACGGGATAGTGGGAATGATTCGTATCGGAGTCATCGGCACCGACGCCGCTCGAGGTCGAGGTCGAGATCTCCGCGTGTGGAAAAGGACGATCGTCGGCATAGGGATCGAGATCACGATCGCAGAAGTCATCGGGACCGCGATGGGGAGCGGGAGGAGAGGGTGGAGAGAGTTCATCATTCGAGCCGCCGGGACCGTGATCGCGACGAGCGATATGATCGAGCAACGCGCAGATCAGCCTCCCCTCGATCGGACCATCGCCGAGACGATAGACGAGATCGAGGTCAAGACCAGGACTACCGGAGAGATAGATACAGCCGCAGCAATCGGCGAGATGCCCGTCCGTCCAAAGACAGGGACACTGATGCCTTCGGGCGAGATCGAAATCGAGGCCGTGGGCCACATAGCAGAAACGGGGACGCAGACGCAGACGCAGACCAGCACGCGCAAGAGCTGGAAGAACAGCGCAAGCGCCGACTCGCCGAGATGCAGGCGAACGCTCAGGACATGGAAGCTACGCGACGGCAACGCGTTGCCGAAGTCACGGCCCTTGAAGAGAAGCAGCGTGAGGAAGATGATAAGCGGCGGTCAGACCGGGGTCAGTTCATGTCGGGTCTGCATCGGCAGCTGCAGGAGGATAGTCTGGATGAACGGATTCGGCGGAGTCGCGGTGCGTTGGCAAAGGATGAGGATTGATTCTGCCGTCTGCGCATGGCCATTCATTGTATTTATCTCGGTGTATCATATTACGGAATTTTTCCTAGACAGATTGTGCCTAGTTTAATATGACTTCGAACTTTCGTCCATGATGCGCTGTCCAAATCAGCAAAAACAATCTCCTTCTCAAGAAATATTATACAGAAAGAAGTTTGTAGTAAGGGATATGGATTGTACAGGAGGTGTAAAAAGCCTCTAAAATTCGCTATAATGTGCGAAAACTACGAATACAAGCTGAAATAAAGACCACCTCCATCCAAGCATCAATCACAGCAGCAACAGCTCCCCCGTCGCCGCTCCCCCTGCTAAATGCGGCTGATACGCCTGTTGTTGGCTCTGATTAACAACATACTGTGTCTGCGGCGCGCCACCACCACCGAACCCGCCATCCTCCCGCCCGCCCAAATCCAAGGCGGCCATCTGCTGTGTTCCTACGGCAACGCTGTTGAAGTAAATGTCTGCTGCACTGATGGCGGCGCTCGTGTTCCCCGTTGGCGTCGAAGCGGATCCGTTCGCTGCCGCAGCCGCTACCGCAGTGGGCGAAGTAACGGGGTTTGGCCCTGGAGTTGGTGCCGGGAATTGCCAGGCGTTTGAGCCGTATTCTTCAACGCGTTTTTGGAGAGCTGGACTGTACTGGAGACGGCGGGTGCGCGCGGACCTGAAAACTTGTTGTACAGGCTTTAGATAGACCGTTGCGAGGGTACCGACGTTGAGGCAGAGTTCCTCGAGGGTGCGGTTGTCGAGTTTCTCGCTCTCGGCGGAGATGGGTGGTTTCTGGCCCATGACGATTTGGCGGGCGGTTGTTGGGTCTGATGAAAGAAGACGCCAATACATGTATCCTCTGTCACGGAGATCTGGATCGTCTGTTTCCTCTGTACACCATCTGAGGACTTGCGGAACGAGTTGCTGGCCCTTCGTTGGGCGCTGGATGAAGAGCTTGACAGTTGCTGTGAGAAGGGAGAGTTGCACTTCGATTGTCTCGTCGTGGAATGTAGCGAGATAGTCTTGCAAGAGGTCGGCTGAGTTCTCGATGCGGTCTGCGTACTGGCCAATGATCCAGATGACGGCCGCCTTGGCTTCTGGTTCGTCCAAATCGTCGATGTTTTGGATGACTTGGCCGATGATGCTTTCGTACTGGTTGGGGTATTTGCGGAAGATATTACGGATGACGACGGTTGCCTCTTGCACGATGTACGGAATCTTGGCGTTTACCAAGTCCAGGAGACAATCGATACACTGTTTGGCAGCGGACTCGATCTTGATGGCTAATTTTCCAATCGCCCGGACGGCCTTGCGCACAAAGTGGACATCGATCTCGGTTGCGTACCTAATAAATTAGCGGTGTTCGTTGCAAAGACAGAGAAGCTTACTCTCTCAGTTCTGCCAGCACAACTGAGATGTTTTCCTTAGTCGTCAACATGAATATCAACTCGAGCTTGGTCACCTTGACGTAGATTGGGTCATTGTAGTTGCAGAAGAAGACCCGAATGTCATTACGCAGAACTTCGGGCCGCTTCTGCAGGATAAGAATTGCATTGCGGAGGACAAGATATTGCACCTCTGGCGGTTTTGACAGAAGCGTCACGAGAGGTGGTGATAGTTTCTTTGAGAGTGATGTGAGATGCCGTTCTTCGGCGATATAGTTCATAAGGTAGAGTATGACGCGGATGGAAGTGAGGACAACGGCGGAGTTCTGATGAGAGAGTCGAGGAGCGATACGTTCCGCCAAAAGGAGGGCTTCTGCGGAATCTTGTGGAACATAGGACATCAGGGCTTCCAGTATATAGGATTGACCCCATCTGCGCAATGTTAGACACGAACAAAACTTCAGTTGGTATATCCGTACTCTGAACAGTCTGGTAAGATTGATACCAGTTTAGACGCGCTTGCGTAATCAATCGTCAAAGATATTGTTTCGCTTCGTCCCCAGATATCCACTAATGAAGCCAGGACGCTTGAAACAACCGTTGGGTTTTCATCCTTCAGCATTGCATTCAGCCGGTCAATCAAATCGGATGCCTCCACCATCTTCCTATCGTGCTCGTAGAGTTTAGCTACGCAAAAAGCGGCCGTCTTGCGAACGTAGGGATCCATATCCCCCATCAACCTCTTGAGCGGTTGTACAGTGGCCTCAACATATTCCCGAACATGGATATACGCGATTGTTCGAAGCGCCAAAGCGCGGACAAGCGGGTTTGTCGCCTCCATATCCTACGGCCGTTAGCTTATATAGTTGGGCAGAAATAGCGCCGTACATTAATCAATATAGGAAGAGCCTTTAGTGCGATGTCGGGCTTCATCCTTGAGTAGTTCACCAGGAATAGAAAGCACCTAGGACAACTGTCAATATCGCGTCACCCAAAATATCCTCCCAGACCTACATCTTCTTGATCTCCAAGCTCGGCAAATTCATACAGTCGATAACATCCGGAAACAAGGCGATCATATCGTTATTGCTCATGGTCATGTTGGCGACGATTTTCTTCAACGCAATCTTCTTGGCCGAATAGTTCTTGTCCTTTTTGCCGCCGCTGTTGAGTTCCTGCCGGAGCTCGGCAACTTTGCCCTGTGGAGTGCGAGCCCATGGTGGTAAGCTAGAGTGTACATAAGGCGCGATAAACATGGGGACAGTAGCGAATAAGTGCTGGGGTGGAGATGCAAAGCATAGAGTACAGATGCCGCATTAGAAAGAAGAGCCAAGAGGGGTATCAAGACCAAGGAAAGAGCACAGTTAATTCGCGGACAAAGTCATGAGACGAGCGTCATAAAGGGGGGTAGCGATAAACCATCGCGCGACTGGAAGGCCAATGCGATAGAGATATAGTTTTTTCCCACATACCCTAGCGAACAGCTTTGCATCTCCCCCACTAGAACTCATGGTGGATTATATAGCTTCACGGCAGCGAATCGGACAGGTCTCTTCGTTTCTTGGAGGATGCAGATTCCCAGTATGGTTCGCGCGGCTTCTTAGGTCGTTGTATCACATAAGACTTGCTGAGACAAGGAGGAATTCACGATAGCGAATAGCTTCTTCGAGGGCGAGACGACTCCTTAGCTGGCACGATGCTTCGAAACGTCCATACCTTAGGCTGTGACGGGATTTAGACTGTCAGCCCGGAAGAGTCAGCGTGGCACAAGCGTAGCCATATGCAGGCAGCAAACTCACCTAGACCGAGTGAATCCAGCCTGGCCTTCAACTACGAGCTGAGATTGGAACCATCTGGCGTCAGAGAGAATAGGAGTTCAAGACTGAGAATCAGGAGTGGACCGGCGCCGCCAGCTCCGCGGTTTTTGTGGAGAATCCTTTGCTTCCTGATTTTCCAGGCGTTGATCAACTTCCACCTCCGCTGTCGTGCCGCCGAGCTAGCTAAAGCTCCCTTCGCAAAACCCAGGTCCTTCAACCATCCGGAATATTGGCTCTATCGCAATGGCCGCTCCGCAAACTCTACCCCCTCTTCCACCCCCTAAATGGGTCGTTGATCTCAAATCACCGTTACCGCGCCCGTCAATCTCAACGTCCAGCATCCCCGACCCGCCCGGCTTCTCGCGCAAGGCTGGTAAAGGCGTGGGTATCCCGAAGCATCCCATACATGCCATATACATCATATCTTACTAACTGTATATATAGCGCTCGGAAAAATCGACCACTTCCTCCGCCCCGTCCAAGCCCGCCGAAACCGACACGCTGAAGCTCAAGAAAGCCTGGGAAATCGCCCTCGCGCCGTCGAAGCAGATCCCCATGAACGCGATCATGATGTACATGTCCGGAAACAGTCTGCAGATTTTCAGCATTATGATGGTTTTTATGCTGTTCAAGGGCCCTATTCAGGGCCTCATCAACACCAATAATGTGTTTGCTAAGTTTGATTCGGAGACACTGCGGGGCAAGTTGCTAGGTGTAAAGGCTGTGTACGTCCTGATGCAGTTCGTTCTGCTGGGGCTGGGGGTGTGGAAGGTAAATGCTATGGGTCTTCTGCCGTACGTTCTCGTTACCTTACTCCTGCTATGTAGGAGGTCCTTATGCGCCCTTCTGGCTTGCTAATGTGTGATGACAGGACTACGAGGTCGGATTGGCTGGCTTGGGAATCGGAGCGGCAGCCATTAGAAAGAGTTCACTTTGCTTTTGGTTGAAATTTCGATGTGATACTGAAGTGGGTTTATGTAAGAGTGATTGGTCATACTCGAAAAGAAATCTGAGCACGCAGATTGCCCTAACACTGTGGCTTGGGTAAAATAGATCGTATAATACACCCATAGAGAGACAGGGTTGCTAGTCTTTCTTTTCAAGAGCTTTGCGGCAGGCTTCTGAAAAAATCTGGCAAAACTGCCACACCTCTTCGTACGTGTTGTACAAAGGCGCGGGTGCAACCCTAATGACATCTGGCTTCCTCTCGTCGATCACAACTGCATATTCTTCCAAAGTTTCTAAAACGCTATCCAGGAGACCCGGCGCCAGCCGCAAACTTAGCTGAGCACCGCGTTCTAAAGGGTTCGACGGGGTAATGATAGAAAAAGGCTTGTCGTCGGAAACTCCATCAAGAGACGCGAGGAGATACTCGAGATATCCTGTTAGATTGAGGGATTTTTGACGAATCTCGGCCATTGATGTTCGGTTGAATAGTTCCAGAGAGGCTACAACCGCATTCATGTCAAGCACGGAAGGATTGGACAATTGATACCCTGCTGCCCCGGCTTGGGGGACGAAATCTAGGTCATAGTCAGCGAGGCTCGTTAGTGTCCTTGGTCGGTGTTCATACGATTATCCATCAGGAATCTGGTAGCTTTGTCTCCTCCCCACCAGCCGGAAAGCCGAGGGCGAAATAATTCCAGTTCCCCGTCGCCTTGACCTGCCTTCACCTCTCCATGTTTTTCATGCACGAATATCCCGGCCATTCCGCCTGGGCCGCTATTGAGGTACTTATAGTTGCACCATGCAGCGAAGTCCACGTTCCAATCGTGTAATTTCAAGTCGACATTGCCCGCTGCATGGGCACAGTCCCAACCGACCACGATGCCTTTAGACTGGGCGTGTGCAGTGATCTTCTCGATGTCAAAGTACTGGCCTGTGTAGTACTGGATAGCAGAGAGAAGAAGTAGAGCCGTAGTTGAAGCATGCTCGTCAATGACTCGAAGAATACGCTCAGTTTCGAGGATCGGATGTTCAGGATCCTGCGGTTCTATGAGAACCATGGCATCTTTGGGCTGGAGATTATGGTGCTTGATCTGAGATTCGACCGCGTACTGAGAAGAGCCAATTAGTCCATGTTCGGCTGCACAGTCAAGAGACATACATGGTCACTGGGAAAAGCTTTCCCTTCGATGATGATCTTATATCTCTCAGTAGTTGGCCGGTAGAAACTAGCCATGAGCAAATGCAAGTTTGTTGTTAGACTGCCCATAACAGCCACCTCGCTCTCCAACGCCCCCACCACTGGAGCCATGAGCTTTGCGCCCACTGAGTCGACGTCGACAAACGGAGGGAGCAATTCATCCTCGTGATGGGTGAAATGGCCCGCTACGCCCTTAATGGCCCAGGTTCGCAAATAGTAGTCAATGTACTTCTTGGTGTTGCGAGGCTGGAGGCCTAGGGAGTTTCCGCACAGATAGATACAGCGGGCGTCTGAGCCATCAGAGATAGAAGCTGCAAGAGTCAGCGGAGCACACCCAGGTACATAGAACTGTACTCGCCTTCAGAAGGATCCAGCGTTTTCCGCTTGAGGTCTTTTACAGAGGGAATGATGAACTCTTCTCGAAAGTGACTTAGGGTATCTTGAGCGTCTAGAGATGCTGCATAGTCCCTGGTGAAGGCCCTGATATCGTCCTTGTACGGAAGTGGCGGGCCGTTCTTGATCTGCTGGACGTGGAGCCTGGAACCCATGTCGAAAATATGGCTCAATGGTTAGCCAGATCACTTTGATTGCACGTAACTAAACTTCAAGCCGGGGTGGCTGCTATTATTATGGGAAGTATGGATAGAGGAAGTGAGGGCCCCGCGGTATATTTCCCGCAACACACCCCGCCTCAACTCACGACAGACTATCTTCACTTCCTACAAATGTTACTATCACAAGTTACGACTCAGGACCACTTTCTAGACAGCGTATAGTTGCCACAGGGTTCATCGAGCGGCCTCTAAACTCGATATCATCTGTTTCAGAAGAAAAGATACAATGCACAAAGACTAATGCGCGACTTAGTAATATGACATATGTCTGTGTTCAGCGGGAAATTTATTCTGCCGCAGTCTCCCGACTAGATTCGCCCAATCGCATCTTGTGGATTGCTCTTGCTCGCCATGCGAACTGTATGATTATAGAGCTTTCAAAGGTCAGTCAAGATTTAGAGTTGTCCAAAAACTTGCACATCACACCTCAATATGTCACGTCTAGCAGTGTCATCCGCCGTTCGCCAGATGCTCCGGGCTCGTCGCGCCCTCCCTGCCATCCCATCATCCGTCTCATGCTCGAGTCCAACATTGAACTTCTCCGCATCGTTTTGTCATGCTTCATACCGAACATTGGCCGTTTCGACGTCTCCTGCGCCAGCGCGGAATATTCGACCTAGGATATTGAAGCAATGTCTGAGCCGAACACAACCTCGCTCAGCGTTCTCCTCAGCGACTGCCACATTCGCGGCTCAAGTTACGCAGAATCCAAGGACCGGTGAGGATGGAAACACATTAATGGTGGAAATCTCAGAGCGGGCTGCAAATGTACGTGAAAATGATTTCCATGCAGCTTTGTTTAGTGTTGTTGCGTGAGTTTGCGCATACTGCGAAAACGGCGTGGCAAGAGCATGGCTGTGATGCTTCGGGAAGAAACCTGCATATGCTTGTCCGCCAATATAGTATGGAAGGGCCGGGAAATCTACCGCATTCATAAACCATGCTCTGTATGCAATAAGTACATACGACCACAGGGTGTGGAAAGCAGGGCTTCCCGTCCGCTCAGCCGTACTTAAGCCACACGCCGGTTGGTTAGTAGTATGGTGGGTGACCACATGCGAATCCCAACTGTTGTATGTTTTTTTTGCTGAATGCCAACCTGCACCTTGCAATGTGCCTTTCCTCTTTGCTTTCTGATTAAAACAGCTACGAGCGTGTTTGCTAATTCATGCCCTTCAGCGCCTCCGTCAAATAACAGACCCATCCTCGTCGCCCTCCGCCACAAAGGATGAAAACCCCTACCATCACCTTCGCATCACTGTCACCAGCGGCGGCTGTCACGGCTTCCAGTACCTGATGTCACTCGAGCCAGCATCCAAAATCGATTCTGAAGAGGACACGATATTTGAAGCAGAGCCGCCGGGAGAGGGTTCGGATGTGACGGGCAATGGCACTGCGAAAATTGTCATGGATGAGCCCTCGTTGGAACTTTTGTCTGGGAGTACAGTTGACTATACGACTGAGCTGATCGGGAGCCAGTTCAAGATAGTGGATAACCCACGCGCGACGAGCAGTTGTGGGTGTGGGACCAGCTTTGATATTGTTGATTAGAGCTCAGTCCATCGTTTGCCCATGTGCATCGAGGAATCATGTGTTGATGATAGGGCAGACGTCTAATCCCCACTCAGGTAGGTATGATGTCCGATAAAGCAAGCTAGATAGGATATTATTGGTATATGATGCTGTACTATATTACATTATATTACATACACGGAAATAATCATCTATACTTAATTTTGATCGTGTTCACTGTTTCTCTACATACAGGTCTCTAGAAAAAGAAACCCCGTTTTACGCGCTGCGCAGAAAGGGATGCACAGCAGGGCATATCACATATCGAACAACCAAAACAAAAACGTAGAATCAACTTGTGCAAATAAAATAGCCCTACTGAAGAAAGGCTCAAAAACCCTTCGCAGATCCTTTTGTCACTCCAACCAGCCCTAGACCCTTTTAAGCAAGGGTTAGAAGACGCGTGAACAATCATGCCAATAATTTAAACTGAAAATGGGAGAAAAGGGTCTTGATGTCGGCAAGAGACACGACTCTCCTTGCGCCATGTGCGCCCTTGGTTCATGTCATGTTATGTCTTCTCCTTGTTGTTTCGTATGCGAAGGTCCGCTTGGGAGGATCCACGCATATGGTATACCGTCCAACTCGTGTACCGGCAAGTAGCCATCCACTCGAACTCATTAGGACACACTTCCACAATCCAGTGATCTGGCTAGCTTAGTAAACGCGGGCAAGGTTCCTGAGATACCAGTCGACAAGGCGACGGCCAGCCTTGGTCTCGCTGACATGGATAAGATCTTTTTCGAGGGCATAGTCAAGGTCGTTGGCGCTGACGGTCTCACCTTCCAGTAATCCTCCCTCAACCCAGCGGACCTGGCGGCTACGCTGCTTGTTGATGAGGAGCCAGGAGCGGAGCTTCTCGGGCTCGACGTCGAGGAAGCCAGCGAGCTTCTGCAGGTCCATTGTTGTGTAGAGCTTGAGGTACGACCGAATGGTAGGGTTATAGAGGGTGTTCTTGACCTCGTCCATGAAGATGGCGGTGTGGTGGTCGACAGGGTCGACGTTGAGGGCGGGGTTTTCGAAGTCGGGAGGGGTGGGGCTAATGAACTTGGGGCAAGCGGAGCGGAATAGTTCCTCGAAGAGGGGGAGGGCTTCGGGGCCGCCCTGCTGGAGGCGGTGGAGTTGCTCGCCGTACTTCTCGCGGAGGGCGGAGTGGATGGTGTCGTCGAGACGAGTGGGATGGAGGGCGACACAGATGGCAATCAGAGCGTACATCTGGTCATTCTTCTTGGCGATAGCGTCGTAGCTGTTTCCGCCCTTTTGGAAGTTCTTGGTCCGGGAGACGTAGACGAGAATGTGGCTGAACATGCGGATGGCGTCGCCGTAGCGGCGGGTCATCATGTAGGAGAAACCGACATAGTAGTAGGTGGTGAAGTGGGCAGCCATGACACGGGCGAACATGGCCTTCTTGTTCATCTCGATGTCGTCAAGGGTCTTGAGGGCAAGAGTGAAGTCACCGAGCAAGCAGTGAACGCGAAGCAGACCAATAATGGAGAAGTATCCCAGCATCTTGTAGAGCGGGCGGGATCCGTATTCTCCAGCAAACGCGGCAGGGTCCTCACCACGCTTCATAGCAGCCAGTTGTTCGTTGATCTGAGACTTCTGGATGAGGGAGTAGAGCACGTTGAGCACTGAGTAGCAGCCCCAGGTATTCGGGTTCTCGCGGAGGAGCTGGGCTTCCTCCTCGTTGGAGCCGCTGCGGGCAACGCGGTTGCGGTAGCGGCAGAACGACTCGAACTGGTAGATGAACTCATCGATAACATCCCAGGCCCAATAGTACTATTAAAACGATAAATTAGTACATCATATCATTTCATGAAAAACATTAGCCCCGCTCACACAAAGAGCTTAAGCTGTTCAATGAGCAGCAGGAACAAATCCAGCAATAAAAGTAGATAATACATGGAGAATGGCCACATACAGAAGGAACCTCAAGTTCCACCGGCCCATCTGAGTTCAGAATGTAGTGGAAAAGACTGCAGTAGTTGTCGTAACTCGCAAACTTGGTTTCCAGCGTGGCCTGGTACTCAAGGGGAGTCGCAGCAGCAGCCAGCTGTGCCTGAAGGTCTTGCGTCTGCGAGTTCGCGCCGAGTGATGTAGTCCGGTCCAGCTCGCTCATGCCATCATCGAAGTTGACCTGTTCGCGGTAGTCGTTAACAAGCGCTTCCTCCTCGACATCAGACTCATCGTTCAAATTGGGGTGCGCATTGGCGCGCTCGTCGTAGGACATGTTGGACAAGAAAGTCGATAGACTACGACTACGAACTCGTCCAGAGAATTGGCGACGGGAGAGGGAGAAGCGGGCACGGAGGTTGACTGGCGGAGACTCGGCGTTTCGAGGTGTGGGATTTCAACCTTTGGGCGGTATCGAATTTTGAGGGTTTTCGCTTGGACGATTTGTGCTTATCTTATCTACGAATAGGTTGTTGCTGAGTCATCTATGTGTGCATTCGTCTGTCAAATCAAACTTGCAAAACTTTGGCGCTTGGGCAGAGACAAGCATATCTCCCTTGGACTAGTACCAGAAAGTCTGCCCCGTGTACTCCGTTTTCCTATACAGTTGTATCTTTCTATAGAAAGATCATATCCACTTAGAGGCCAGTACCGAAAGCAAGACGATGCAGCTTACTGATCTCCCAAAAAGAGACACCCTTCGCATCAGCCCATAGCTGCGTGACAACCATGTCAGCCTAAACAGAGTAGTTAAGCGAAATTATTAGCTTGTAATCGAAGATCTATACCCGTGATAATTACGCTTCGAATGCCAGCATTAAACCAGGAGCTATAGGGCTGTAACTAGTAACAACAATAATCAAGGGAACAGCGCAGGGTTGTGGTGTTTTTAATCTGACGGAATCTCGCGTGTCTTTCATGTATTGCCCGTTGCATTAAGAACTCCGGCAGTAGTACGGGGCGCGGAGCTTCCCTTCCAGCTGGCCTTGAGTACTTCCACCTGCAATGTTTATTGCCACTGCGCGCATTGTGATATAGCAACATTGTCGGTTATTGAGGTGGTTATGTAATCAACATCTAACACGGACGATTTGAATTGAAGGTCTTGATCTCCTAACTACGATCTGTATAGGCAATTTATACCTTTTTCAAAGGTTTCAAAAAGAAGGTTCTCGCTATACAGGAGATATCCTTGTCATACAAACGGTACGAGGCATCAAACAGATATCCCTGCTATACAAACGGCGTGGAGTATCAAACAGATATGTAAACGAGCGAGGTGCTGGACATTGATTAGTAAGGAGGAACCTCCTCCGGTTGACAAACATCAATGTCATCGGTTAACGTTTCCATTGGATTGTCCAGTTCTGTTGCATTATAGGGCTTCAATGTTACAGAAGAATGCCATTATTCATAGTTTGGGGCACAGACATCGGATTTCAGTCGAGTTGGCGATGTTGAAGCGTAATCAAATAGGCCACGGAATCCGTATGGATCTCAGTTGGGCGTTGTATTCACCTTTCGTGATCCGTCTATAAACATGTCTGCAAGATAGAGAGTTTGTCTGCAGTACCCTTGGAAGAAAGCCCAGAGTAAGGTGGAGTCCCGAGCCATGACATCTCTGGCTGGCCTGTTGCATGCTACGGATCTTACATCCGCAACCCAAACATCGCCCCGTAGGGATCTCAAATCGCCATCAAGGACTCTCAGTTAGAAAGCTGTCAACGTCGCGTTCAGGCAGACATTACTTTTCTTTAACCTCCCTGTTCATGTACTCCTCTGTTAGCCGCTTGCCTCCCACAAAAGAAGTCCCACGCGTTCTCTGATAACCCTCATACCTTGTCTAAGGTGATGACTGGAACGAACTTTTGGTGAGAAAACACTGCCAGTCACTCGAAGTCCGGCTGTTATTCCGCGCGACGCCCTTTGTGGCATCGTTAACATACACATACCCGTCGTATTAGCTGACATTTTGCCGACTCTGCTGCTACCAGGTGCGATTCTAGGACGCCCTCTGATTTGATCAGTCTCGTCGAATCGACGTTTTTTCGAAACCCCTGAACCGTCACGGTCAACGCTTTCAGGCCCGACGGGTCCCTCATCGTAGCAGGTATTTCGAACGTCTTTGAAATATCCACGTCCGTGTCCACCTTTCCGGTTGTCACTCTATGCACTCATTTGCGAGCAATTGAAACACGTTCCTAAAAGCCCTTACGAGTATTCCAAGCCCCGACGGTCAGCTGTCCTGACATGCTCTAACGGCGAGGCGAGGCTCGAGTTACGGAAAAAAGCGTCGATCTCACATTTCGTCTTCTTAGCCGCCGAGAACCTCCGACTAAAAGATTCAAGGAAATCATAAAGCTCATTGAAAGCATTATAAGCCGATTCGTCATTCAGGGATGGGAGGAGTGCTAGGGCACTGCTCTTCACCGGCCCAAACATCAAATTTGGGGTCTGCTGTAACTCATAATGCTCGCCATATATCTGAAGATAATGCGCGATCTGCATTGCCGCATGAAACCGGGCCGATTTCACTTGTTCGATTTCCGATGGTCCTATCGATCTCTCGAAGTCTCGCTGTTCTAGCAGGAACTCGAACAGCGTAATAATGATTTGATTGCCTCTGACACTGGAAGGGTAAGTCAGACTACCGTGGCGTCAAATAGTGTCCAATGGCCCTTACTGCAAAAAAAGGATTTGTGGAACAGGTGGCGTCTCGATGACCGTCATGCCTTCCAGGAAAGCTTGGAGGCGTGAATGCAACCTCTCTGCCTCTTTCCACAACTCCTTGATGCTCAAGTTAAGGTCAAGTGCTTTGTCAAAGAAAAGATTCTGCATGTCAATGATCGTTCCAGCGAGGTCGACCAGTCCGGCCATCACTTCACGAAGAAGGGCCGGCTTCCTGAGGAGTTCTGCATCGCTCGAGCGAGAGTGGTACGGTATCCAAACCGTGTCTTTTTCGGTGCGAGATATTCGGTCAAATGATAGTCTGGGAACTGCTAGATTTCCCGACTTTCGAAAATCCATACAAAACTGCCTGCACAACACATCAGTAGATGTCATACTACCCGAGCATGGGTGTCAATACGAATTCAGGATGAAGAGACTCCAAGCAGTCCGTGCACTAGAATGCCGGACACGTTGAGGCAGTTGATCCCAATTGCCGTGCCCTGACTTGGGTATGTTGAATAAGCCAATATCCTGCCCAAGCTGCACGGCTTGTCTGATATAATGCCAGCTAGCATCGTCTTTCCCTTGGAGTTTCAGACTACAATTCGTTAGCCATCAGCCCTTTGCGCGCACACACACATATATAGCACTGCAAGAGCTTCGCAGACAACTCACTTATGGCTCATTATTGCGAGGGCTTGAATGTTTGCCAATGAAGGCCGACCTTCCTCAGCTTTCCAGCGAATCTCCGCTTCCTCAAAGAAGTGCTGGCCTCGAGAAGCCACATCGCCAGGCACGGCGTATACTTCAGGGTAGGGCGAATATGTCTTGTGGTAAGTTAGAAAGGCTCAACCTTGGATTGAAGCGGATGTTGAGGTAACTTACACTAGCCACCGCTAGAATACTATTCACCAAAACAGGGCTGCAGAATTCTGAACTCATGTCACCCGCATTCATATCATGCAGGAACATCTCCTGGTCAACAACCTGCATAAGCGGGTGATCCCATGTGAAGTATAAAGATATCAAGCCAGAGACAAGGTGGTCGTCACTTGTGACCTTGGTCCAAGGTTTGCACGGTACCTGGAACAAGGGGCTATCACAGAGCTTCTCGACGCTTATCCTAGAGTCTCTGCGGATTTCGTTGGTGTCCATTGCTGTATCCTCGATAGGTGATCCTTCAGCGGAAGCTGTTTGAATGATTAGGGCAATATTCTTCTCTACATTCTCGTCGTCGCCACCAGCGCGTATTATCTCCAAGATTCGATAAATCCTTTCATCGTCGGCCGTGCGCAGATACTTTATAAGATCCCACAACAATTGCCTGTAGCGTTCCAAGTCGCCTTGGGCTTTTTGTGCAGCAATCTTTCGTCTCAGGTCAAGGCGTTCATTGAAAACGCAATTACCATTAGTGGCCTCGCATGCTTTACATGGAGCCGGTCGTCCGGTGCACTATGATCGAAAGCAAGAACCGTTAGCTAAGCATAGCGAATGGAGATTTGTGGGAAAGTTCGGATGGCATTCTAGGCTCCCAAGCACTACCTTTCTCTTCGCTTGCTTGCAGGGCAGGCACGCACTAGAACTCTTCTTGTTTTTCGTCAAAGGCCGAATCACACGCAACGGGCCGGGACCGGGGGCGATTGAAGGGGGCTGTTTATCTTTGCTGTTGGAGGCCATTTCGGCAGTTGAGGTACGGGTGTGACGACAAGGGCCCACGCTGCCAGAAAGATGTCTGGGTCAGGAAAGTTACTGCGGCAGCAAGAGACCCAGAGAACTTAAGGGCGCGAAGCCGGTGTTTTCGGAGGAGTACTTCGTGAACGCCTTTGAGGTCCGCCACCGTCGTCCTCGCGGTTGGTTAGCTCATACGCTGAAAAGTCGACTCGCTGCTCGCAAAAAATCGCCACGATAGAAGCCGGTGTCGCGGTGGAAAGCCTGCTTGGAGAGGCTCTTCTGTTGGCGCTATGACGTTAGGGAAACAGCAGGAGATGCAGGAGAAAGTTCGGAATTGGAGGGGGAATTGGCGGTATGGCGAGAAGGTCCCTTCTGTTGATGGTAATATCACAGATGGCCCAGCGGTTTGAGTGCAGAGGATATGCCTGCTAGAAAGAGTAAGACTTTAGATATCGAGCAGTCAACGTTAGAAGAGAAAAGAGGCCTTGGAAAGGGCAATAGAAAAACACGGTCCTCTGGATAGAGCGAGAGCGCCAACAAGGATGGAACATCGAAATCCATGTTTGAGAGTGACAGCTCTCGGATAACAAATCCAGACAAGCAAACACGCGTGATGTATGGGCCCAGAAGCACCGACGGCGGACGCATACTTACTTTGGTTATGTGGAGCGGACCGAGGGGAGCAGGACGGTTTGGAATTGAGCAGACGCGGTGGTGGACAGATCGAAGGCAACGTCGGCGTGCTCCATTTCAGTGAACACCTTTCCTATTATATCATTCGCTAGACGCAGCATCGTCGGCCGCCACAAAGCTCCTAGGGCGTTGGACTGCCGGGGGAGAGACCTGATCTCATGCTGATGCTGATGCTCAGCGATAGCCTTAGCGACAATTGGAAGTCTCGACCTTGCGCCTTGGCTCTCTGTAGCCCAGACGCCCCCCCGTTACAACAGCTGTGCCCACTGCCTGCTACGCGCACACCCTGATTTAACGACACTCGGCCCTCCAACGCCCCTCCAACGCCCCCAATCTGCACTCTCTCCATTCTCAGGACAGGGAAAAGACCGGAGATCGTATTCGTGGGGATGGGCGAACGCAGAAATCATGACCGGACCCAGAACTCCCAACGGGATTCCGACCAATCAGTCAACAACATCGACCGACGGCTCCCAGATATCCTCTTACAGGGGCCGGCAAGAATCCATTGACATCCAGGAGGCTGGACCCTTGGACACGTAACAACGTGCCCCCAATGAAAGACATACATAAATACCTACAGAGAATTTCCTCATGGAAACAACGCCTACGGAAAACGATCCGACTATCCAGGCCTATCAGAAACGGGCCTAAGTTCACTTTCGTCTGTGGATCTTTAAGCTTATCCCTGTCTCTGCCGCTGCTGCTGGCTGGCCGTTTTTCTTTTTCTTTTTCTTTTTCTTTTTGTTTTTTGGGCAGCTGTAGGGAGAAGACTTGGAATTCACAGGATGTGGATAACTGATATAAGTACACATTACGGGTTTGACTACCGAGCGACTCGCCTGAAGACTTCGGGAGATGAACATCCAGCCGCCTTAAATCAGAACCATACCAGCGCCGGTCGCTATTGGATGGATATTTCGTGTCCCAAGTTTGTTGCAAGGGCTCGCAGTCAGGAGACCCGAGGTTCGACTGCTTCCATGTATCTGCTCTATACCGGTCCGTTCGTTTAAACGGACCAGCTAGGCTCTACAGCTGACGGACATGGCTCGTCTATCATCGAGGATTGCCACTTACCAAAGCTCAAAAAGTAGCTCTATACCCCACAGCATGCTGTCTGATACTTCAAAAATGGAGCTCGGAAGTCTGATCGAGCCACTAGCATACAACTGTGGCTCAGCTTTCGTAGCTGTAATAGGCTGGAAGGGTCTTCCGTGGAAATAGTTTCCAGTCCGGTCACGTTTACCACGGTTTGGCCGCTTTCTTAGAAGCTCGGAAATCTATGCCGGCCACACTTGGCTGCTCCCTGTGCCGCATGCGATAATAATACGAACACTTGCGAACCCAATGTTAAATACGGGTCAGTCTCGGTCCATCTGTTGAAGACGCTGATTGGAACTCCCGGTCCCAAGGTCGATTCGCAAGCCAATTTTCCACGCAATTCAATTTCACTTTGCAGCATAAGACATGCTTACTCATAGTTATGCACTAACGTACTCCACGGCCGAGCGGCCACTACGGTCGAGCGGCCACTTTTCTCCAGGCCAGCCATTTTTTTGCAGTTTTTTAGCCACTAATACAGTTGATTTTGAATAGATACCTTACTATCTACTAAGCTACTTATTAGGGCAACCTCTAATAGTATGTCCTATAGTCCTGCAGCCACTGCAGCGTGGTGGAGCGCGCTGAGAAGGCATATATACCAGTTCCTGAGTCTGCGCTTCAACCTGCATATCTAGCTGTTGAACCCGATCCAGACCCTCCTGTACAGATAAAAGGGTATTATTACCTAGAAAAGCACGCCTTCTTGTCCTTTTCTTTATTTTTTGCTCATTTTCTGCCCTTAGAACCTTGATTTCTTGTTGAAGAAGAAGGTTTGTCTTCATGGCCATCTGTGCACACTAAGACGGCGAGCCTATCAGAGCATTCAAACAACCATTCCGGCGCTCATATTCAGAATACTAAGCATGAAGGAGAGAAATATGTACACGGAGGGATCGTTTGTGGGATGTCTTTGCGAGGCGAAGTCTAGCCTTATCTAGTAGGCGGTCAAGGGCGACGAAGTTGATCCATGTGTATACAATGAAGCAAGATGATCGCGATCACGGGACAAGGGGCCGTGACAATAATCACATTTTCCTTATAGAAAATATCAAAATCTGCTGTTTGATAGCTAAAATAGTTATCAAGAATAAGTAATTACTTAGCACTAGTCATGGAATGCTAAGACCATGGTTTAAAACACCTCTCTTAGCCATTGAAGGCCTATTTTGTCTGTAGTCCAACCATTCTCACTTGTTAAGAGTATCCAGTTATTTGGAAGCCCTGGTTCTTGGTACCAAGTGTCAGATAAGGCCAAAAGAGTCCTTCTTAGGGTCGGGCTCAACAGGTCCTAAGGATATTCTGAGATCAGACAAGGAAGGTAGAGTGAAATGCAATGAACTTGATAACGTTGACAATGTTGGCTATCTTGGTTGTTCCGAAAATAAGACACGGAGTACAAAACTAGTTACATGGTAATGAGCGTCCTTAAATACCCGTGCCATCATACCATATCAAACCCATGGATATGTCCCCGGTCAAATCCTGTCAAAGCATCCAGTTGGCTCCGTCAAATCGTCTGCTTTGCTATACAGTATGGGGCCAGTTAACACCAAGAGTTGCAGTCGTATTTCGTGTATGTTCACAGAGCAAAGTTCCGCCATTTGACACAGAAACTCTGGTCAGACTGAAAAAGCCATGTTTATCTGCATCTAGTAATTTCTTGACAAGAACATCTTCTTCAGCTTTTGTCAATTTATGGCCATTGGCGCGTGTTTCTGAGCGTGACTTTCTTCCGTCTAGGCGAGCGCGAAGGGTAGTCCGAGATACCCTAAATACTTCTGCAGCTTTCTATTTTGACTTTATTTTCTTTTTCTTATTGCAGACATAGCCATCTGCATACGGGATTCTTTGTGTAAAGGCATTTTATAAAGAATTGATGAAGAAATAACGCGTTAAAGAAGACAATATCAGATACTGTACGTAAATAATGTCGTTTGGTTCTGTACCAAAAATACACAGTCATCCTCATCCCGCGCATCCGCTAGTCCGTCATTCCCAACCAACCCAGCTCAACCCACAACATACGGTAGCTGCACGCCATGGGCGCCACCTTGAACCTTGGAAGCATATGCTCATACACGATATGATACGCAGATGCTTTACTACTGCTCAGATTGCTGATGCTGCTGAATGCAGTGAACGTTCTATTAGGAATATTCGTACTAACCTACGCTTATGTGGTAGCGAAAGCCCACCACTTAACCGAGGAGGTCGACCACGAAGTATAACTCCGCCGATGCTTGAAGCTCTTTGCGAACACCTCACGGAAAAGCCCGGCCTATACCTTGAAGACACGGCAGTCTTTCTATATGACGAATTCGGTATCTCAGTGTCGCCATCGAGCATAAAAAGGACTCTTTCCTCCAAGGTTGGACGAAAAAGAAAGCCCAGCAAAGAGCAAGAGAACGGAAACCTGATTTACGAGACTTCTACTTCCATAAGCTAACTGAATTTCGTTCGTATCAGCTAGTTTACGTTGATGAGTCGGGATGTGATAAGAGGATAGGTTTTAGAAGGACGGGTTGGTCTCCACTGGGAGTGGCACCAGTCCAAGTGGAGAAGTTCCATCGTGGCCAACGTTATCAGATACTATCCGTGACTTCCAGCCCACCCACACCGCTTCCCGCTGTGGGTGAGCCACACCGTAACCGCCAATTTTCAATATTTGAAGCTATTTTCAACGCATTGGCTGGCTATCTAAGTAAAAAACCTCACCAGTCTCTTCTGCTGCCCTAGCTGCTTCCATTGATATATTACTTTCCTGTGTAGGTGTTGGTAGTGGCATCTTACCATACACCTTCTTCCACTGCCTCTGTAACCTTCTCTCTTCTGCTGCAGCCTCCTTCGCCTTCCTTGCTGTAATTGATCGATTTGCATCGCGTACTTTTAATATACCATCCTGACTGAGTGGTTTGACATGTCGCTTAGTATGTTGGCGCTGTAGGGGGGCTTGTGCAGCCCTAATTCGATTAATGGTTTCATTCGCCATAGTAAGGTGCTCAGCGGCAATTCGATTATGTTCAAATATCCGTTGGAGGTTCCGTTGCAGCTTTGG
>NW_027396157.1:0-67850 GCF_047715535.1 Aspergillus foveolatus | reverse complement strand
GGTCGAGCTCGCTTAGTCATCATTCAGTAAGCTAGATATAGATAGGCGGCCATGTCGGCCATCCAATAATGACAATTGTCCATCCCTTTCCACACTTCCTGCAATGTATTATGCATCATCCAAAGGCTTGTTCTAGCGAAACGAACGACTCATACTGATTGCTTTCCTATTGGTCTCGTATTCATCATCGATTCAGCCCTTCAGAACCCAGAGCTCTGCGCAGACAGACACCCTGAACCAATGCACAAACCCTTCTTCCGTAATTCCGTAATTTCCGCAACAGCCGCTCACGGGCCGACGTGACTCACGACCCGGGTTAGGAGATCCATGATGTTAAATGGTGGCATTCATAATGCATGCATAAGTTGCCTCCCTGTCATCCTCTAACAGTCCCCGCATCTAGGATAATCTCGGCAGCCATACCTTCTCCATCGTCTGAGGGATAAAGCTCGCATTTTCTTAACTCTCGAAACATCAAACACATTATGTCCAAGTCCAGTCTCAGCAAATTCGCTGCTCAATTCCCCTGGGCCGCCGTTCCCCTAATAGTCAGCGCCCCGATGCGAGTCATGGCAGGTCCCAAGCTCGCCGTTGCAGCCTCCACGGCAGGAGGGCTAGGCTTCATCGGCCCGGGCATCAAAACAGCCAACATGATAAACGACCTTGAAGAAGCCTCGTTGCTGATCAAGAATTCAAAGCTCGCCTCGCTAGGACCAACCCTTAGGACTCTGCCCGTGGGTGTTGGTTTCCAGGTTTGGAGCGACGATCTGGACACCGCGGTGCGTGCAGTCAGGGAGTTCAGGCCCTGCGTTGTGTGGCTGTTTGCCCCGAAGGAATTCACAGACTTAGCCACCTGGTCGCAGAGGCTGCGGGATGTGTCGCCCGACTCGCAGATCTGGATCCAAGTTGGCACATTGGGCGAGGTTAAACGTCTCCTTACGACGGGGACAAGCACAAGCACACGCGAGACGCCAGACGCCATTGTCGTTCAGAGCAGCGAGGCCGGCGGGCACGGCCGGGCAAGTGACGGCCTCGGCCTGGTTTCGTTGCTCCCTGAGGCAGCCGATGCAGTTGCCGCAAGTCAAACACCAGAAATCCCGCTCCTGGCAGCGGGCGGCATTGCAGATGCCAGGGGCGCATCTGCCGCGCTCTGTCTGGGTGCATCGGGGATCGTGCTGGGGACAAGATTCCTCGCTGCCACCGAAGCGCGTATCAGTCCTGGCTACCAGCGTGAGATTGTGCGCGCCGATGACGGCGCCGCCAGCACCACGCGGACGCTGGTGTATAATCATCTGCGTGGGATCACCGCGTGGCCGGAGGAATATAGTCCGCGGACGATCATCAATCAATCGTTTGTTGAGCATCAGGCTGGCACGGCCTTTGAGGAGTTGAAGAAGCGCCACGACGAGCATTTGCAGTTGGGGGATGCTGGGTGGGGGCCGAATGGGAGGCTAGCGACGTATGCTGGGGCATCAGTTGGACTGATTCATGATGTTAAAGATGCAGGAGACATTGTGAGAGAGATCAGGGAGGGGGTGAAGAAGATGGTTCGGTTTACAGATTAGGCGAATCTTGGTGTTGAGGTGGGTTATACTAACGCAATAACCTGCAAGCATTCTCTTCTCCTTACTGACTTGGACATTATTACTTTTAGAGGCCAAGTCAAGTAACTTATATTTTGTCTCCTATATCTGCGACCTTTGAACTTATGCTATATTACAATGATTTTCATAATGAGCTATAGTGGAAGCTCATGATTGAACGAGACTTATCATGCTTTGCACCTGTTATTTATACATTCCCTGTTTTCCTAACCCCTAGTCAGGCTTCTAAGAAGTAAATTATGCGCTAGTAATTAAATTCTGAGATTGTTCTTAAGAGCGCACTATAAGATGAAGTGGCACAACAAAGAATGTGATACCAGGCTTTGTTAGCAAGCGCGGGATATGTCAGGAAAATTGGAGATACTGTTGTCGCCACTTAATTCAGTATCATATAACGCAAGATAGTGAATCAACGGAAATTGTATCATGCAGAAAAGAGTAAGAATGCTGTTAAAAATACTTTGATGGTATATTGTAAGCAAGTCATAATTTGTTTTGTTGTGTATGCTGTAGCATACGAGTAAACAGTATTTTGACAAGTATTGACTACGAAAGGAGCAATTTTCGCCATCAATGCTAACATAATTGCAAACTAAAGTGCAGCTTACAGATTAAGTAATACCCTGATTGAGACGACGTATAATGCACATATACAGAATACAGTTCTAGTTACTGAGCGTCCAACAAATGGTGTCCTTGGTCTCCTGTTCAGAATTGATCTTCGAAACTGTTTATTTCAGATGACTCGCATGAAGTCCGCTTTGCATCCCTTTCCGTACACCATCTGAAAGTAGTGGTTATAATAACAGACTTGTCACCTTTTTCAGCTTCTAAACCAAGACTCCTTTCAGGATTACCAAAGTCAGGCCCAGTAACGCCAGAAACTAGCCTAGTCAAGCAGCGCTCTGTGACCGCTGTTGAGCAGATTCGGTCGGCTGGTTGGCGGCGGCTTCCTATGCTATTGTTTTCTACAAGCTTAGATGTAAGAATTGCCATACCGAACCGACTATTAGCCCTGTAAATCTATTTCAATGTGCTTAACTTAGAGACACCTCAGGTGCTTGAACAACTTTGATTTCCCACCCATTTTTTAACTATCGTAGCGGGTTCCGTGTGTATAGCTAAGCTGGCAATGCCCACCTTACAATGTGTCCAATCATATTTTTCGTCTTTGCTCGGGATTTTTGCACAATATACTCCGTCACAGTATTAGGTTCCCCATGGTGTAAGAACTGATACAAACCTTCCTGCTTGTTGGTAATCGTGATTTTGGGTTTTGTGTTGTTTCTCAAGACATATCCTCTTATCTCAATGGCATTTCGAGATGATTTACGGTCCATGTAATACACCCCCACTGCCTCGCTTGCAGACTCTATGCCAATGATTTGTCGCTTCCATAACTCATGCCTGCCGGGTTGATGCAATCTAGCTTGATTGGGCGGATATCTTCACCCGCCGGCGGCAACACACACCGGCCTTTTTGTTCGAGATAAGTTCTTACTGTACCCCCCAGACGAACAGCGACATGTTTCAGCCCTAAAACCCTGTCGAGACGGAGCTCGTCTTGAACGTAGATGGATTGTAAGGGATGATTATGTTCGGGCTAAGATCACGTAGGTCTTCCGGGACGGAGGAGCTGCTCAAGAAGACAATAAATCCAAAGCCGGTAGATTTCGAGCTTCACTTTCTATTAGTGGACTTCGAATGAGCCATTCTAGAATAGACGTTACATGGTCAGTATTACAGCTACTCTACCAAGTATATAATTAGATTTGATGTTTATGATCGGCTGGGTACTGTTCGTCTCATATACTATAGGATCAATTCCAACGCGATTTTGATATCAGGTTTTGCCTTGAACAATTCCAGCTTTCTAAGCCTGGGGATCTATTACAGCTTTTTTACTTCTTTGAGCTTGTATTCATCAGTCCTAGTTATCTACTCTTTATAGTAGATTTGAATTAATTTATATATTTCCAATAGCCTCGTACATAGTATCTTTTGAACAGCGTAGGCATACGGATTGTCAAGCGCGAACAACATTAGACATAGCTGAGGCCTCTTGGCCATAGCTAGTTATTCTTTATAAGGTTATACCTTAAGCCCTTAAACGAACTCTACACATAGACGGTCCGGGCTCTATCGCCGGTCATATAAAGCGTTCAACATACTTCGGTATGCAGGTGCTTTTCTACTCCGTATTACTAGTCAAAGAATAAATGGCTTGGAATTAGCCATACTAAGCTTCTATCAAGCGTATACATTTTCGATCACGCAGGACTGTTAAAGTTCTTGCCCTTGTACTTGAATGTCAATGGAGGAGCTGAGCGTATACAGCAAAGGAAAAACTTGTACTCTACCCGTGGCAGAGCGCTAGAGACAAGGTTATCTCAGGACAGTACTTCAAGGATAGAAGGCAGTAATTTCCCAGGACCGCTATTCAAACATTGCGAAAAGAGTATCCATGTTTGCGTATAGTGTTTGGAACGTCCATCCCCTGCAGCTTCTGCTTATTGTCGACCCTCTGCCACTTCTTGATGCTCACTCCCTCGCCCGAGACATGCCTCAGTATCCAGAAGTACCATACTATTAGATACAGATATGTATCTCGAGACGAGTACGCATGGAACTAATCCATGCGGACAGTTATTAACAAGTGACCAAGCTCACAGCGCCCCCTTATTACTTGTACCTAGCGTATATTTTTGAGGCAGTCCCGGTTAGATAAGTATGACGGCTCAACCTATCCACGAAAGCTTCACCCTGCCGTCCGCCTTAGTCGCGGCCCAAGGGCCTTAAAGGCGAACGGAATTGGGACGAGTACTGCAGCTAAGCAGCCAAGCAGGGTGGCTGCCCACTGCACCCCCATAATCTCGAACATCTGCCGAGTGAAGAGGGGAAAGCCGGATGCAAAGGCTGACCGGAGGATGATGTTAGCAGCAACAGCAGAGGCGGCGCTGTAGTAATATCAGATGGCTGTTTGTCTGATTGAGCGTTGGGGGGAAGACCTACACCGGTAGATAGGCGTCAACGAGGTAGTTGAAGCAGGGGAAAAATATGCAAAGAATGCCGAAGCCGATAGGGACTCCAGCGGCTGCTGGTGCGGCCCAGTGGATGCGGGGGGTGAAGCCAGTCCACCCGAACCTTGAGACCAAAGTCGATTAGGGATATACGGATGCGTGGGTGGAGGCATAGACGGACAGTATGAAGCTTACCAGAACAGACCAAGGGCGAATATCGGAGCCCCCAGCATGGCCGGACGCAGTCGCCACTCGGGAATGGGCACATTTCCGTTCTCCGCCAGTTGCTTGGTATACTGGGCTTGCTGGGAAAGGATAAAGCAGAGGGCCAGGACGACGCCGATGATCAGCCCGACGAACATGAGCCCAGCGAGCCCCGGGCGTAGACCATGGATGTGCTCGAAGACGTACGGGAAGGCCTGGAGTAAGGCATAAACCAGACCGTATATGAAGGACATGTACAACGATATAAGAAGCAACACAGGCTCGGTGACGAGCAGGCGCAGCGGGCGGGTGAAGTACTTTTCGACCAGAACGGCGATCTCTAGCTCGACCGTTTCCTGTTCCGCATGAATGGCCCAGTTTTCCGGCCTCTTTTTTCGAATGCCAGATGCCTTGGCAGCGAGGATACAGGGAGGGTACGTCTCCTTTAAGAAAAGAATGGAAAGCGCGCCAATGCCTAGGGCCAGAATGGCTGGGATGTACAGCGTCCATCTCCAGCCGAGAGGACCTGACGCCATGAACCCGCCAGCAATAGGGGCGACAAATGGGCCCCCGAATACAGTCAACGCATACAGCGCAATTGCGACGCCACGGTGGGTGTTGTTGTAAATATCGGCGAGCACGCCCGGGACCACGCTCAGTTGGCTCGCGCCGCACACCCCGGCAAAAAAGCGACAGATGATCAGGGTCTGGACCCCCTGTGCAGTCGCACAGCCGACAGTGAAGATCCCTTGGCCGAGGATGGCGATCACCAGGGGCAGTTTCCTGCCTATAAGCTCGGACATGGGCGCCCAGATGACTGGACCTGTGGCGAAGCCCAGGACGAAGAGAGCTGTCCCGAGATTAATCACTTCCCTTCCTACATCGAAGTAACGGCCGGCCTGGTCGGCTGCGGGCGAGAAGATGGCGCTGTTCAGGGAGGCGATCAATGTGCCTGAGCAGGCCATTATCGAGGATATAAGTCTAGTAATCCAGCAACATCAGGTTAGCGGGCACCCCGTTTGACCATCAGGCAACGTACTTGACTGTCAACGGCCAATTCTGAGGATGCATGGGATCATCCGGTCCTTCAAAGTCGACAAGATAGCGCTCTCGATCTGGAAGTGCTTGAGGAAATGGCTTTCCTGCCCCGATTGAGCATTTCTCGATTGGGGCCCAGTCTTCCTGCGCATCAGAAAGAGTCATCGTACCAGCTCTTACAGCCTGTCTTCCCTGAGCTTGCAGAGTGTAACACGCTATGAGGATATTATTCCAGATACCATATGGTTTTATATTACCAACCTCTCATCTTATCGGATACGGCGGGAATTGCGGGAAATGCGGGTCCTGCGGGCCCTGCAGGGACCAGTCAGCGCATGCTGACACGTAACCACTGACTGGCTGATTGCATGACTGCATAACTGCATGGTAGGGTATTTGTCGGCTCATCTGCCGCAGCATCCGTTAACCAACTGCTGCTTGCAGTCCTCCTGCAGAGAGAATAGGATGACCTCAGTCCCTCTTAAACGTAAGCGCGCCCGCGTGGCCTGCGAGCCCTGCCGTAGTCGGAAGAGGAAATGCGATGGCGCCGCCCCCTGCGAGACATGCAGGGACTGGGGTTACGACTGCTACTACGCAGCCGGCCCAAGCTCTAAGCACAATGCCGGGGCGTCTCCTAGCGAGCCGCCGCCTGGCGTCTCTGGCCTCGGCGGAGACAGCCATCGTCTGGTTGTTGATCCGCAGCGGGTGGCGCGCGGTCTCACGGCCAACTCGAGCGCCGTCTTCGTGCGCAAGATGGGCCTCAAGGTCGATCCCGCCAATGCGCCGCGCGTGAATCTTTTCGCCTGGAATGTCGGTGCGCGCCGCCTGTCATCGGGGCTGGTGCCTGCTCCTGCTAGGCTGCCCCTTGTCGACCTTGTCCCGCTGGGCAGCATGAGACAGTTGGCTGAGGTTTACTTTGCCAAGGTTGACCCGTGCTATGGATTTATTGACCGGCAGGTGTTCTTACAGCGACTCGATGCGCGGTGGTCATCTAGCGGTAATGGCCGAAGTGGTATCTACGATAGTGTCCTTGCAGGTGTGGCGGCGCTGGGGCTGCTGTTCTCTGAACGAACCGCCAGTGCGACAGAGCTACAACTGATCGAGACTGCAAAGTCTATCCTGGAAAGTTACGATGGATATGCACCGCCCTCTCTTGACCTGATCACTGGCTGGGTGCTGCATGTTGTCTATATGCGGATGACTGCAGCGCCGTATTCGACATGGCTTGCCAGTTCGACGGTAATACATCTCGTCGAGGCCGCAGGTCTCCAGCATGAAAATCCCAGCACTGCCTATGATCCAGACATCCGCCGGCGCTTGGTGGGTGTTGCCCTGCACCAGAACATGTGGCCTTCCTACGACATCGGGCTGTCCAGAGTGCAGGTCAAGGCCGACTTGATACAGTTCACAGACGTCCGGTCCAAGCCAGGAGACTACACGGCCGAACTCCTTGGCCTGCTGCCTATATCAGCCCGCCTCGATCCTGAGGAAACCGATGGCGACGGAGACAGTGACGTCCACCTGCACCAGTCCCTCCTCGAGACCCTCGACCGAACCCACACACAGCCGCCCTCCATCCTCGCCCAGACGAACCTGGTCCTCTGTATCTTGCGCCGCCTCAACCTCCTCAACATCAGTACATCTCCCGCTCTGCCGGACCGCATCCTCGCCCTCTTCCAA
Source organism: Aspergillus foveolatus (assembly GCF_047715535.1). Taxonomy (NCBI): domain Eukaryota; kingdom Fungi; phylum Ascomycota; class Eurotiomycetes; order Eurotiales; family Aspergillaceae; genus Aspergillus; species Aspergillus foveolatus. The sequence continues at coordinate 60,304 of NW_027396157.1, read as the reverse complement.
CGAGCACTCCAGTCGGCACGCAGCATGCTCACAGCCTGCTGTCCGTGGCAGCACATCGCCAACGTCCCCTTCCACATCATTACCATCCTCCTGGAAATGGACACCCGCGCATCACTCGAACTCCTTCCCGAGGCCGTACAGACTGTGAAAATGGTCGCTTCGATATACAACACACCCACCATGCGCGAGGCCTATACGACGGCGAGGTTCCTGGTCTTCGTTTATCAGCAGCGGCGGTCCCGCGATGTCCGGTTACTAACCAGCGTGCTTGATGCGGATGGGCAGCCCGGGGCCGAGCTCGAACCTGGCAGTGCAGCGGGCGATGGGATGCAGCCCGCTCTGCCGCAGCCGAGTCCGAATCTGGGTGAAATGCCGCTGCTGGAAGGGTTGGTTGCCGATATGTCTGAACTGCAAGACCTGGACTTTGGCCAGTTCTTGAGCCTCGATACGCTTCGGCCAGTGTAGCAAGTTGTCCAATGGTTGTACTACGCAGGACCAAGCTGTGAACGGGGAAGAGTCGAAAGGTATGGTCTTCTTATCGAGGTTTGAGCATCCTTCTCATATATTGTCAAAAGCTTGCGCACTGTCAAAGAGAAAACAAACATGGGATGTCACGAGCCAACGAAATGGATATTGTCTATGCTCCTCTTTCATCGCCAGAGACAACCTTATGAATCCTACACCTCGACAAGCAATGTTTTTTTCTTTGGATATGCTACTAGTTTAAGTATCCTTTATCGGGCCCAGGCGCAACAAGCCCTGGCCCATATCAATTCTGGCCTTCCCTCAGGTCCCAGACCGTCATCATCCCAACCAGGCCCCAGGTATCTCCAAGAAAAACAGAAAAAAAAAAATCCCTCATTCCATATTTGCCATCCATGGAGTCGACCAGGTTCACCGCGAGCAAGAACCATGCTCGACCTGTCGGTGACGGTGGAGGAATAAGAATGCGATGAGCAGAAGCCAAGCTGTGCGGCGCATACAAGGGGCATCTGCCCATCTTCATCCTCCATTTTTTCTACCAGAATTCCTACCAATATTACTACCAGCAAACTGCTGGTGGATCTACCGAGCTGCCGGTGTATTGTACTGAAGCATCGCTTTCGAGAGGATTGCTTAGTCTGCTGAAGCCGCAGAGGGAGACCAAACTGCTGCGGCGGTTTTCCGGCTGTTGGGGGCACTCCGGTATCGTTTTATAGGCACTATGGCCTAGAAAGTGAGGATATGAGTCGTGTATTACTTTGACTTTTTGTTGTTTTATATAGCCTCTTTTTTTCTTATTTTTTCCTTAATTTTATAAAGAGTCATCCCCACCCCTCCCCCAAAAACCTGGGTAGAGGCTGGCTATTAGCACTGCAAATAGCCTCACGAGTGAACTGCATTGCGAACTCTGGAGAATTATCTTCAGCACTCCACATGTCACATTATCATTGAGCCAAATGGCACAGGTTAGAGGCACCATGACAAATCGAGACTCGCGCCCCCCACAGAAGCGGCCCAGCTGAAGGAAGCCCAGCCTCACGGAAGTAGGACTAGAACAAACGTAGGTTAAATCGAAGATCTTGCATTGACTTGATCCCTGTCCCTGAATTTTGCATTTACTTTTCTTTCTTTTCTTATGCCACATCCCTATCCACATCTTATTCTCGTTAAACCCTTGGTCGACCTATTCGCGAGGCTTTTGGTTCGTTTAGCCTGCATCGCTCAGGCCCAACCGGCTACCTATCGTCACCGGGAGTGGACCCCATACGGAGTCTTAGCTCTATCTTCACCAGCATGCTCGAACCATTCCATCTCCTCATCCTTCTCGGTGCGGTCACGGCCTTAGGATACATCTTAAGTCAACACGGTCTTGATCCTCGTGAGCCACCGGAAGTGCACAGCAAGGTTCCCGTCATCGGTCACCTCCTCGGCTTGATGCGCCATGGCATGGGATATTTCAGTCGAATTGCGTATGTACCTGTGACCCTTCTACCTCCTTCTCCTTCCCCTTTACGTACTTCGTACTCACCCGAGGAAACAGGGCGGAAAACTCCTCCCACCCGATCTTCACGATCAACCTCCTCACCAACAAGCAATACATTGTCACCTCCCCGTCCCTGATGCAGGCAGTTCAGCGCAACAAAAGAACACTCAAATTCGCACCTCTCGTCAACTTCACTGCAGAGCGGTTTGCCGGAATCCCCGAGTCAGGGATGAGGCTACTCCGCGACAGGGAAGCCGGTGGAGCGGGACTAAGCGCAGAGACTGTGCACGCGATGGAAAAGACGCTCATCGGGCCGTCATTAGATCGCATGAATGAGGAGATGGCGAGAATGTTGAGCCAGCTCGTGGATGAGCTTGCCGCGAGCCCACAAACAGTTGATCTGTACGCGTGGTGTACACGCGCAATCACGGCCGCAAGCACAAATGCCTCATACGGCCCGAAGAACCCGTACAAGGACTCGGCAATCGCGGATGCATTCTGGACCTTTGAAACGAACATCGCCCCGCTGATAACAGGGATCTTCCCCTCCATCATGGCGCGAAAGGCGTACAGGGCGCGCGAAACAACCTTCGCCGCAGTTCTGGCGTACTTCCAAACAAAAGGCCACGAGCAAGGCTCGGAACTCACAAATACCCGGTATCGTGTCATGCACGCGGGAGGTCTCTCAGATACAGATATCGCGCGCGCCGAAGTCTCTATGGGACTGGGGCTGCTGTCAAATACCGTCCCCGCCGCTTTTTGGGTCCTCTTTGATCTGTATTCCAGGCCGAGTTTGCTGTGTGAGGTCAGGGAGGAGGTGATGAAACATGCGGTCCGCATTAAGGATACGCAGACGCCTATGGGGAAGAAGCATATAATCGATATCTCGGCGCTCCGTGACTCATGCCCTTTCTTAGTGTCAGCGTACCAAGAGATCCTGCGGACTCGGTCTGCCTCGGCTGTTACGCGCGTAGTCACGGAGAACACAGTGCTTGACAACAGATATTTTCTCAAGAAGGGCGGGGTCGTGAGTATCCCTGCCTCAGTAATGGGCGCGGCTGAATCCGTTTGGGGCCCTGAGTCGGCGAGTGAGTTCAATCCGAGACGGTATATGAGGCAAACCACCCCCCATGGCAGCACAAGTCCGCGCCGGACAGGCGGCTTTATGAGCTTCGGCGTATCACCGACTATCTGTCCAGGACGGCATTTTGCCTTCTCGGAGATTTTGGCTCTTGTGGCCATGGTGATCTTGAGGATTGATCTGACTCCTGTGGATGATGGCGCCTGGAAAGCACCGGAGAAGAACTCGATGGCTATTGCTTCTGGGATGTGCCCGGTGAAGGGAGAGTTTTGGGTCAAGGTGGCTAGGAGGGAGAGTGAAGGCGAAGGAGTAGAATGGGGAGTTGAAGCGAGGGAGGGGAGTGGGATGTTTAACCTGATGGTTGGTTGAGTCTCCAAGAGGTGAGAGAAGAAGGCATCTTTACAGTCTGGTTTGAAGAGAACCTAGGATTTTCGAAGGATCGCCGCTAGCTACCTAATGCCAGCCTGATGCCTTTTCCTGTCCATAATAGCCAAAATATAAAATCTAAAAATGATAAGAAGGAGATAAAAAATCACCCTGTGCATCAAGCATTGATTCAAACGAAGCACAGGAATGCCAACAGTACGTACCACAATCTTCTGCACGCTCTCAATCATCAAGACATTCCCTATATTTTTATATGAACGCTCCTACACCGGTCATTCAGCGCCGGACTCAGCAAATACAACCTGCAATCCATCCATACCTGCTCGCAATACTTAGTTGGAGCTCTGGTATGACCTAGGTGGCGGACCCGGAGAATTCTGCGCAGCAATTTTCCGTCAGGAGATAGGCCTGTCTAGAAGAAACTGCCAGTATATACGTCCATATTGCTAGACTGTAAAAAATAATCGAAATATCGTCTTCGTGGCCACGGATTTGCCGCTGTTATGACATATGCTTCGATCATAACATCTGCCGCAAATAGACTTCTCCATAGGTAAATACGCGAATCTAGTCCTGTAATTCTCAGACCTAGGATCTGGTTCAGTATCTTATTGCTATTTTCCTGGTTTGTAGTGGACATTTCTCTCCTGGGGTACCTCTTCTTGCTTACTTCTTCGATCACCAGAACTTTTACCCCGCTCGTGCAGTCTGATATTGGCGTCTACTATCTGTGACTTCCAGCACACCCACACCGCTTCCCGCTGTAGATATAGCCTGTCTTCTGGTATTTTATCTTCGCTATGTTCGTAAATGGCAACCCTTTGCAGCTGTTGCACTGCCCTGCTCAGCAAACGGAGCTGCTTCCCCCTTCTCAGTGAATCGGAATGGGACGAGAACGCCACCAAAATTCGGGACGATCTTCGGCAGACAGCTGGGAAAAGACGTCAAAGGTCCATAGCCGCAATAACTGGTGCGGCGTTATCTTGCTCGCTGTGTGAGAAGATCGTTGAGATCCTCAGAAATTATCAAGATTGCGGGGAGATTCTGTCCGTCAGAACGCTCCTACTCACATGTTCGCCAACAGACTTTGAGATCCAGCTGGAATTTTGTACACAGAACGGCGCAGTAGTAGCCTCTCATCCAATCTGTGTGGAAGGCAAACTGGATATGCTTATCCATCTGGAAACAAGACGCAACCTGTTAAGGAAAAGCAGATTCTTCACCCGGAGAGCCAACAGCAACTGCTGCGACAAACATCCAGCCCAGTTCTCCATCAATCCACGTTCTCTATCAAGGAATTCAAGTGCTGAGTACTGCAAAACGGATCAGTGAAAATGTAGAGAGGACGCTCAAGAAGGTTGGCTACCGACGAGGCTCGTCTTCGTCGGCTCATCTGCGCACCCCGTGGATCCGCGTCTCGTCACAATTGCGGATTTAGAGTCATATGCACAGCCAGCAGGCTATCTTGCCCTATACATAGTGGGGGAGCACAGACTTTCTCACGCTTATAAAAGAAAATATTGTCGATTTTTCCGAACGGATTCCCGTCGAAGAGTTACGGTCGACCTTTCGAGATACAATCGAAACGACGCGCGCTAGGATATCAGTACGTCTGGATCGACTCTCTATGCATTATTCAGAGCGACGAGAAGGATTGGCAGTTGGGGTCAGTGACGATGCATCGCATTTACCGGAATGCAGCCTGCACTTTGGCTGCCTCGACCGCAGAGAGCCTGGAGCAAGCGCTATTGGATGTTGCAAAACCGACAGAGAAGACCTCCATTAATCGTCCACTAGAGCTACTTTATGCCCCGACAAATACCTTTACCATCTATTTCGATCCAGAACGTTTCTTGCTGAGGCGACTTTCACACTCACCCTTGCTGAAGAGAGGTGGGTGGTACAGGAACGGCACCTCTCTCGGCAGACGATATATTTTGGATCCTTATTGATCTGGGAATGCCGGAAATCCCTCATAAGCGATGGACGTCCTCATGAAGTCAAAATTCAATAATCCCTTGTTGCGCAGCCCAAGATCTGGCCTTCCTTGCTACAAGGTGAAGCCAGTCCTTACCGGTATTGGACTCGAGCGGTTGCGTTGTTTAGTAAGTGTACGTGAAAAAACGAGAAGATAAGCACGTTTCCATGTCTATAATTTCAAAGACTCTTGCGCCAGCTCTGGCCTCGAGGTACTTTGCCGGTGTGTGGGAGGCCTATCTTCCTCAGAGCCTGCTTTGGCGTCTTGATAGACCGCTCTTGCCACCAAAGAGAGCGAATCCTTCGTTTCAGAGACCGGATCCGAGTGATTTCCCATATATTGGTATGTCATGGATACTCAAACCGTCTAGTGCTGAATGTTAATCAGAGCAAAAGCCATCGTGGTCATGGGCCTCTGCAACCGGCGTCCTGTCTCAATATATCCCAATTGCCGGTGACCATATCCCATTGATCGTAATGAAGGAAATATCCGTGAAAATCCGAGGAGGTGGTCCATTTGGTCAGATTAAACACGCCTTCATCGTTCTAGAAGCCAAGATCTTTAGTCTTGGAGCCCTTGGGCCCCTCTCACGCCAGTTAAACATGCGAAACGCTGAAGCTGAAGGTATTGAGCCATACTGGCTCCAAGTCGACGCGCCTCTTTGCAGTGAAACCATGGTCTACATCCTTCCTCTCCTACATTGTGCACAAGGGAACTATGGCTTCCTTTTGGAATCCGCTGGGCCATCCCTGCAGGCTGGTTGAAGTCTACAAGAGGGTAGGGTTTGCTCGAGCCGATTACAAGGGCTGTCTTGCTAAGACCGATGGTTCTTTCCTGGCTGCACGCATGCGCGGTCATGGCCGAAGAACGAGATTGAGACCTTAAAGCTTGTTTAAGAGCCCCTTTCATAAAGCAAGTCCTGCTGCACTCGTTGGTCAAACAAACACAGGAATTATATTCTCTAGATTTCAGCTAGAGATAATGGGGTGAGGACTATCAACAGAATAGCAGGCTTATCAACACTGCACTGGAGCAACTCCTGAGGTTTGCATTTATCATTCGGCCCATGGGGTTCTCTTGCCTTTAGGTGAAGATACAAAGGGCCTTCTCTGCGACTGCCCGTCTATCCTCGCTCCTTGCTTATATCAGTTTGACTAGTTGTTGTTGATCCACTCTTGATCGAGATTCTCTAGGCTTACTTTCAGCTAAAGAGCCCCTCATTTACCCCGCTCTGATCTGTGTCTAGAATCCTATCCACCTCTGTCTCAACAGGCCAGATATTGTTGGGACGTTGGAAGGTACCTCACTTACCTCTGACCGTAGAAACTCTGTGAGAACAAGACACTTGGAATTGGGCTGTTTGTTTTGTCATACAATGCAGGTCTCCGTCGTATCTGGCCAAGACGCTATAGCCATAAACCTGCACGCCCATTATGAGCAGCGTCTTCGTTTGGATACCATATATCCCTTTCAATCTGAGTTCACCCAGGGCTGCCTTCTCAACTGTCGCAAGAAGACTAAGACCAAATCTGCAACGAAAGTGTACACAGCTCCTACTTTCACGGAACCTAACTTGCGCGGACAAAAATGCTAACTGTGCACAGCGAGAAACAGGCCGCGGCGGTATACAAGACAGAGCCTTTTACGCTCCGCGATATGGTTTCGTCAGCTGAAAACGGTTGTAGAGGGTGCAGATTTCTTGCGGCTCTGCTGGCCGGGGTTGGCTCAGTCTACGCCTATACGGAGCTGGAGCTGGCGGGCATGGCGTTCAAGTGGCTGGGCTCGAGCTTTCTCCTGGAGATGACTGCGGAAGATGGCAGGAAGCGGGTTATCCAGTTTTTCAATATCAGAGGTAGGTAGTTGGGCTGCCTTGACCGCGAGTGCGGCGTCTGGGTGGTTAAATAGTGGCAATCCATAGGAGCGCAGATGCGAATCGACGGGATACCTGAGTCTAATATGCTGACGGGAAACACTGCCCTGCCTTTATCCTTTGATCGAGCCCGTCGCTTCCTCCAGAACTGCGAAGCTAGACATGATAAGTGCGGTTCAGGCCGCGTTGTCCCTCTACCGAAGAGAGTCATCGACGTCACCGAAATCACCTCTGAGATTGGGGACACGGGATTCAAACTCGAGACGACTGAAGGCAGAGTCGGCACATATGTCTGTCTCTCGCACTGCTGGGGTGATGCGAGCCAGATCCACACCCAGACGCTGACCACGACCATTGATGGCTATCACAGGTTCATCGCTTGGTCGGAGTTGCCAAAGACATTTCAAGACGCAATTGTACTCACCCGTCGCTTGGGAGTTCAGTATCTATGGATTGATTCTCTATGCATCATTCAGAACTCAAAGCTCGATTGGGAGGTGGAGTCTGTCAAGATGGGCGAGATCTACCGAAACAGTTATCTCACAATCGCCGCGTCGGCGTCGGCGCAGTCTTCTGGTGGCTGTTTTTCTGAGTCAATACCAGACAGTTGCCTCCTGATCCAGGACCCGGGGTGGCCTGCTGTATATCTCGGTGTACGGGATTGTCAGGGCGCCGGAACGATCAACGTTAGAAGGGACAAGGAACGATCGTTCAAGGCCCACTTCCCGCTCTTCACGCGAGCGTGGGTGTATCAGGAACGGATGCTCTCACGACGGATTCTCTTCTGCAACAAATTAGAGTTCCAGGTCGGCTGTCAGGGAGGACTGTCGTGCGAGTGCGGCGGAGGCTCAATAGCGCCGCATTTCAAGCCCGTGCCTACCGTGATGAATGTGGCCAAGCTCAAGACACTGTCCGAGCTGAAGCCAGACGAGGGCGGCGGCGGGTTGGTTGGCGACGATTTCACGATGCTGATCTATCGCAACTGGGTGGATATAGTGGTGAGCTATGCGAAGCTGGATATCACGGTACCGTCCGACAGACTTCCTGCTATATCTGCCACCGCAAAAATCGTTTCTCGGAATATGAAAAGCGAGTACCTAGCTGGGATATGGCGAGCGACGCTCATGGAAGGATTGCTTTGGTACGTGAGAGGACGCCCGTCTCGGCCCCGGCCAGCATGGGGAGACACGGATTGGCGAGCGCCGTCGTGGTCCTGGGCGAGTATAGACGCCCCCGAAGGACTCGGTTTTATTGAGCCCGGCAAAAAGTTCTCGACCTTCTTCGACGAGAAGATAGAACGTGCAGAGTGTGTATTGGCGGGTGAGAACCCCATGGGCGAAGTGACTACGGGCTTCATCCGTCTTAGATCATCGTTGGGGACAGCATTCTGGCGGACGCGATGTCGAGGTTGCGCAACTCCAGTGAGTAAGACAAAGACGCAGGGCATACGGCGCAGTGACTGCACGCTCTATACCGTGGAAGCCGACGGGCCACTCAATCAAGTCTGGACAAGATGCACATTTGCGGAGCCTGCCTTGGATCTTTTGGGTGCGAAGTTGTCATTCTATGGGGATGCCTACGTCGACCGAGATAGATATGGGTTCTTCAAATGTATTGGCAAGGGGGCATGCAGGCTTGCGCCATGTTATCTACTTCATGTTCCTCGAGAGAGACGCCCTGAGATAGTCGGGGATGAGCGTATACCGTCTGATGCATTTCTGGTCTTGACGAAGCTGCAGCCACACGAAAACAAATTTGAAAGAGTTGGCTTGGCTGTCATTGCTCATGGGTCAAGAGCTAACAGGGATCAGTGGTTCAAGGAGGTTTGGCATGATATTGCCTTGCCGGAGGAGACTATAACCCTTGTATAGGATGACGATCTGGGTTAATCATTTCACTGAAGTTGGCCACGCCACCATTTGACCCGAATCGGCTGCAATTCCTTTCTTTTACTTCCAAAGTCGGGGTGGTATAAGAAAACTTGGTTCTATAGCAGCCCACTAACTCTCGTAGATTGCTCAGCTGGATATCGAGCTGCGCTTTCCTCTGAACCACCTTTGAACCAAGTCTCTTTCATTGGAATACTCGTTCCTACACATAATATATTAGAAATATAATGTCTGGACATTGCAATATAGTGAGATTCATTCTGGTCCGTGATCCGACATGGCATTCCCAAGCCTTTAGGAGGCTCTTTTTCCCTTGTAGAGAAAATGTAGAGAAGAAAAAGCTCATATGCCTAGCCAATGAACACTCAACTTACACAATCAGACTTGCTGATGCGCTGGACATGTTGTACCTAGGTGATGCGCAACAGAAAGAAAAAGACAAAGAAAAAGAAGAGAAGATGAAGAAGGCCAAACTTGGAAGCTTGGAACGACATTAATTTACTTAAACCCTTTTTCAACATCTAGATCCTTATACCGCCACTTTGAGACTCTGCGCTTTAACCTTGGTGCTCTCAGCTCATCCTGAATGCGGTCCTTGATGGCCTTCATATCCGGCGGCCGCTCCCTGATGAGCCTCTGCTTCTCGTTGAAGGTATTCCACCATGAGTCATCGTGGCCCCGTCTATGAGGCAGCAAATGCCAGTCCCAGAGGCTCCTCTGCTCCTCTTCGGTCAGATTCAGCCACGCGTATAAGTCCTGACGAGCAGTTGATCGCTTGTCCAGAGGAATCGGTCCCGGATCGCGTCTGTACAAGACGCCCTTGCCATCCCTGGCAAATTCAACGTCTTCCGGCCACTCAAAGACAGTTGCTTTCAGCTGCGGTCCCGCCTGGTAGACGTACGGCACGGCCTCCTCCCCCCATAGCCACCGCCACCCTTTTGCAATCCTAGAGTCGTCGCAACCATAGCCGTAGCAGATCAGGACCGTCGGAATGACCATCAACGCGACCACGTATAGCTGGGTCGCCAACTGGGCCATGCCTAGTGTGACGACGTGAACGGTAAAAGCCACCCATCCAGTCCATTGCAAGAGCCGGTAGATCTCGGGTGACCGGACGGGCGTCTCGGTGACGAAGACACCGCGCAGGAGATGCTCGGGGATAAACATCGTGACGGCTCGCGAATCAGGCATGACGACAAGGATCTTGGCGACCTCTGGTCGCCACTGTCGCGAGTCCGGCCGCGGCGCCGGCGCCTGCGGATCCTTCTTGCGCTTCTCCTTCCATTCCTCTAGCGCGCCTGTAAAGGTGGTAGGGAGGGGCTTTGCGGCCGCGACGGTTTTGTTGATTGCGTGGCGGTTCTCCTGGATCATGTACGCACGCACGATGATGAGGAGTATAATTGCTATCGTATTCGCAAACCCGTACCAGTCGCCAGACAGGACCGTCATGGCAAGCAGGAAGCCATTGAAGGTAGCTGAGATTAGGGCTGGGACAATGAAGTACATCCACCGGGGCCGAGGCGTCTTGTCGACCTCCCAATATACGAGGCTGCGCGAGACATGGAATTCCTGCGTCTGCATCCACCGCGTAAACCACGCTGCGAGGTTCCCTGTCACGATGCCGCTGGACACGTTATATAGCGTGAACGTAGGCTGTTTAGCGCGGAATCTATCGCCGGCAAAGACGAACCCGGCCAGCAGCGGCATATATTCCAGCCAGTAGCTGGGCGCTAAACGGCCGACGGCGATATCAACTTCGTTGGCGCCGAGGAGAGTGACAAGACCGAGAGCGTCGATTTCGAAGGGGGCCCATGTCGAGAGAGCTTTCCAGGGGTACATATCCAATATCTGCAAAGAGGATGGATTTTTTTGCCAGTTCTAATATAAGAATTATGGTTGTAAAGGTGTATTGTGTCAGAAAGGCCGTTAGAGAGGGGCAGAGCGGGGAAGAACATTTAGATGAGTCAAGTGCCTAGGTAAGGCGTTATTCCAGCATTCGGCATGTACCCTTAGGCTGCCTTATCAGAAGCCAAAGCCTCGCCGCTTCGGCGGTCGCCTCTGCTCTATGAGCGAGGAGCGTTATCGGTGTCGAGACAAGGCCGATTAGGGCCTAATTCTCCCGCATTTCAAATAGCCTACACCGTCTCGTCTTGATTTGTTTTTATCACTACTGTAAGTAATTTAAAGATCAGAAGGTCTGGCATATTCCCACATATTCTTATAAGTTCCTTCCCAAAGCCTTATGCTATTTTGATCGAGACCCTGCTGCGAATCTGCCTCTCTCCCTGTTCACGTCGACGGTACCACTCCCTGACTCTCTCTCGCTCAGTCTCCATCTGCGATTTGAGGACGTCCAGGTGCCTCTGGCCGAAAAAGTTCTGAAGTTTGACTACTGTCTTTGGCCCGTGGAGACACAGATGCAAGTAGCGCGCCTGCATCTCGAACTCGTGGATGCAGCCTTTCAGATACATCGAGGCAAAGAACCAGACCGCAATACAGAATTCTTGCAACATTGGCAATCAAATCATCGCTTGTTGATAAGGGAAGCCAGTACTATGCTCTAGCTCTAAGGATTCTCTGCGGTCTGTAAGAGGCCGCGCACGACAAGACGGGGACACCATAATACTTGATGAGTCAATAAACTCGGCCGAGCGAGCAGTGTCAATTGCGAGATATGGAGATCTTCTTCAGGCGATGCTGCACTGGCCAGGTTGTATGACAAGCGATTCGAGCTCACGCAGTACTATCAGATCTGGACCAGACTCTCGCCATTCGTGCCGAACTGCTGCAGAATATCGAAGACAGCCCCGAAATACATCTCTACCCAAATCTCGGAGCCGGATATAATCGCCGGTGAGAGATTACGGGTGATACAGAAGCCATGGAAAAGAAATAGGGTGCGATCAAGCCTCGTTCAAAGTTGCGCCTACTGCGCCCATAAAAGGCTCCCATTTTCCTTAAGGGACCTGGCTACGCGCAATCTACGGTCACATATAAAAGGATACTTGGAGCTCACTGGTCAAATACCTGATATTGAGGCCGACTTGCTCGAAAAGTTGCCTATCTTGCATTGGCTGGCAAAGACACAGGACGCAAGTTTGGTGCAGCGGCAGCGCCAGGTGAGTGACACTTCCTAGAGGCGTTCTGAAAGCTCAAGAAGACTGGTGGACCTGGAATATGTCATACGCGCCACTCTCACTGCTTTTCAAAAAATAACAGACAAGCGCGCGGATTGGGGCCGCTCTGAGATGCTTTTAGAGTACAAACTCCAACTGTGGTCAGACCATAGCGGCAAGTTCCCCGAGTCTGATGTGGCGGTCCTGACATTTGAGAGTAAGGGAAGAGCTACCTCCACCAGAAGCAATTGAGGCGTTTGGTGGGGTGAGGACGCCATACATGATAAATATGAGTGAGCTGCCGGTGGAAGAGCATGCCTCCTCCTGTGGACGCACAGTGCGACTAGCCTGCAGACTGAAACAAGAAACACTTAGTCAGGTTGATGGAGGCATCATATATGAGCTGTCAAGCCCTCGGTGCAAATCCATCCTGTGCGTCTTACTGTGCCTTCATAGCGTACCCTGACCCGTTCCTGCTATTGACCTGGTATGCTGGACGTGTTAAGCCTCATGGACCGTCTGAAACTCAGCTGGGCAACCAGTGGCTAGCCTCCAGCACCAAGCCACCTTCATGCTGAGCCATAATTTGCCGATACACAAGGATGCTGAAATTACAGCGAGACTCCAAAGTGGCCAAGGTGTCGGTAGGCCGCTAGAGATAACCAATAGCAATTGCCAACGCAAGCATCTAGATGCATGGCTGCCCAGTATAGCAAGCGGCAGGCCATTAACCAATTACTGAAGAGATCCAAGCCGCGGTCCGGACAAGACTGCATTCGAGAATCGCCCTTATTGGCCATGACGCCTTGCCTCGCTCAAAGAGTAGGGTCCAGGAACCCCGAATTCGCGCGAGCATACCCGAGGTGTACTCCATAGCTCTGAGCCTCTGCTGCTGCTCACGTTTTAGTAAGGTCCCATTATTCTAAGCGCCGTCTTTGCATAAAACAGCAAGAATGCCGTATGTATTTATCCAGAATCTTCGGAAGGACCAGGCAGCGTACCACTAAACGATTGCGCCGCTGAGCACTCACTCAGCGAACCTGGAGGCGTAAAACATGCCGATCGGAGCATATTCACAATACTCGAAGTCAGCCAGTTCCTTAGCTAGGGCCGTCACTGCTCTAGCAGGACGCCACTCCGTCAGTCCTGCGCCCAGATCTCGGCCAGTCTCACATGCCGCGGCAAGATCAAGGGCCTACAGCATCGCCTTGGTAGGCACCGGATACCGGGGGTATAGAAGCCATTTCCTTAGTCTCTTGGATAGCCCGACCCTCTCGATAACAGCCGTCTGTGACACCGATGGCACGGCACTAGAATCGTTCTCGGTCGAACACCCAGGCATTCCCACATACAATTCCCTGTCCTCGCTCCTGCACTGCCACCGGCCCGATTTTGCCATCGTATCTGTGCCCCATTGCGCCCACTTTGAATGCATCACTGCTCTCGCAGCGAAGGGTGTCCATGTGTTGAAGGAGAAGCCAATTGCGGAGTCGGTGGATGAGTATGAGTGGATGACTGGTTTGCCGGTCAAAGTAGGAATCACTTTTCAGAAGCGGTTTGAGCCTCACTTTTTTCACTTTAGGAGCTTGCTCCCGCTTGTGGGGGATGTCGCCGCTGTTGACGCTAGCCTTGCTCTAAATATCACCAACCTTGAGGAGACATGGCGTGCAAGCGCTGGTGTCGGAGTGACGGTAGGTTAACGCCGCACTATTCAGAGTACGCGTACGGGAACGGGGGCTAACCTGAACTACCGATAGGAAGATCTTGGATGTCATATGCTCGATCTCCTCGTATGGCTTCTGGGACTGCCGGACTCTGTGATGGCGCAGCAGGTCTCCTCCGTACGACCGTCCCAAAGGTACGGCGGGGACGACGTCTCTGACATTATGATGAGCTGGGGGACCCGGAACTGCATAGGCCATGTACGGTTGTCACGCGTCGCTCATAAGCCTGTTTCATCGATCGTAGTGACCGGGACCAACGGGTCCCTGATCCTCAATGGACAAGAAGTCACCCACTATGACACTCAAGGCCGCGAAACAATAAGCACCACGCACCGGCCAGACGAGAAGCAGGTGATTCAATTCATGGTCCAGGAGTTTGGGGACTGGGTTACTGGTCGTAGACCAGCATTTTCCACCTCTCTGGCAAACGTGCGGAATACGGTCTCACTCGTTGACGCTGTCAAGATGTCTCTTGCTAGTCGCCAGCCCCAACGCCCGCTCCCACTATCTGCGTCTTCGACCGGTGTTTGGGGTGCCATCAACAACCGAAATCGGCTCTCGTCTAAGACTCTTACAAGTCGAGTATCAGTAGCCACTTTATTCACCTCTATCCATGCCAAAAACAGAGACAGATCCTTCCGCCTCAATACAGGAGCATTGATTCCGGCCGTTGGCTTGGGCACACGCAGAGCCCAAAAACCTGGTGTGGTTTATGAGGCTGTTCGTTCAGCATTGAAAACCGGGTATAGGCATATTGACACTGCCATGTCTTCCGGGATTGAGCATGAGATTGGACAAGCTTTGAAAGACTCTGGAGTCTCGCGGAGTCAGGTCTGGGTCACCACAAAGCTGGACAATAAATGGCATACGCGCGTCCAGGAAGCTCTGGATATGTCTCTAAGTGAGCTGGATATGGACTATGTTGACCTCTATCTCATGGTACGGACCGGTCTCGTCTGAATTACAAGAGGAAGGGCTGACATGTTCCCACAAGCATTGGCCTGTACCCGTCGACCCAAATAATTCTTCCACGCAGCTGGCCAATTGGGACTTTATTAAGACATGGTATGACAAGATATTTCCCTCGCTAATGGCTGGAGTCCTGTTGCTAAGCTCTACAGGGAAGAAATGCAAAAGCTTGCAGCAACCAAAGTGCGAAATATTGGTGTTTCAAACTTCGGCATCACACACCTCAGGAGACTGCTCAATCATCCCTCTTGCAAGATTGTCCCTGCTGTTAACCAAGTTGAGGTGCGCAGTCCATCAGATATATGTAGTTCGTGTATCGTCCTTCTGACAGAATAGCTTCATCCCTACTGGCCATCAAGAAAGCTTCTGCAGTACTGCCGCAATCATGAGATTCATTGTACAGCCTATGCCTGCCTTGGGTCTACACATTCTCCGCTACTAGAAGACAAGGTTTTGCTTGAAATCTGCCGGAGAAGAGGCAAGTCACCGCAGCAGGTTCTGTACGTATCAAGTCCCTATTTAGTATTATGTTTATGCTATAAGTATGTTGTCCCCAGCACTGACATCTCAAGGATCATGTGGGGTCTCCAGCGCGGCACCAGTGTAGTACCCAGAACCGTCAACGCTGCTCGCATTGAGAAAAACTTTGATTTGAACAACTGGGCGCTGAGTGACGATGAGATGAATAGATTGAACCGATGCACCACCCGGTTCAAGTCTTGTACTGATGACTGGCTGCCGGCAACAGTCTTCTATGGAGACGAGCACTGAGAGACGGTGGATACCATGTCCTATTTTCAAGGCACAGTGCAACTAGGTATCATCACACACGCATGAACAGTGATTTTTATCTCTCAGCGGAACAGGCTGCCCTCTAGAGCCGATATTTTATGAACTAGTACCAAAATTTAACCAATTACCAAGGCATTTTGCTCATACTGCAGGAACAGGACGGGCCATTCCATCAGTCCTGCTACTTAACGTTCCCTCTTAAGAGAGTCGAGACAAGCAAAAGTTAAACAACATGTTTGTCTCCAAAGGCAGCAAGTGTATTCGGAGAGGTAGCCATCCTCCTATCTTCTAAATGACTTGTCTCTCGTTGTCAATCCCACTAACTATTTGGGCTATATTCAGGTCCGTTTGGGTCCTAGCAGAATAATACAGGCACCCCCCTTCAAAGACACTAACTGTCCTAAAGCCATGCGCTCACCGAACCAAGGTTAGAGCCTTGACCATAGAAGCCCTTGACACATTTCTCCCAGTCCGGCATAGATCTATGGTCGTCGATATAAATAAGGATGGTATAACTACGCTGCTGTACGTCAGTTTATGCAGATGCAACCGTCGCCTTGCTTAATCATGCTGATAAACCTGTCGATCGGGCCTCATGATTCATAGCAAGTGGCCTGAATAAGGACATACAATGATAGGACAAAAAACAAAAAAGAACGGCTCCATCCGCGGATCGAACGCGGGACCTCTCGCATATAAGAGCTGTAGGGTGAACCCTAAGCGAGAATCATACCACTAGACCAACGGAGCTTCTTGATGTAAGCCTTTTACTCATTCAATATATACCAAATTATAAAAGTCAAAAAAAAGAATCTGTACAGGTTCCGGAAGTGTTCACCCATCGTGCGTGATTCTCGAAGATTTGCTTGAGAAGGTGGGCATTATAAAGGCTTTATATAACCACTAGTCTATATTACTCAGCTCCCAGTATCTTTAAGGTGCTGCTGTGGGGTCCATAAGCGGCAGAAGGCATGGATGTTCAAGGTTAAAACTTCTATACACCGCTTGGCTACCCTGCTAGCGAGGTCGAGATAACTCGTAAATCCTTTCAGCTAACTCTAAGTCGCCCATACCTCCTTTGGTTAGCGCATTCAAAGAAAGGATAGCCGACTTAAGAGTTAGCTTCCGCCCGACTTTTTCTTTCCTTGTCCTTACATTTCATTACCACAGCATGATCCTACCTCCAGGTACATAACTAGTTGAAATCCTCTTCAAATCTTTCCAAGCACTAGAAACTCAAGCCTCATACTACTAATAAATAGCGTTGTAAATCTAGCCAGCGACTAGTCTAAGACTATTCTCTCCAAGTTTGAAAATCGAGGTAAGATTGCGGAAAGATCCATATCTGACAAGTGGTAGCATATTTTAGCTAACTCGAAGTCGGCCTTACCAACCTCGGCCTAGCGTGCCAAGAGTGATTTAGCCAACTTAGAGTTACAACATTTACCACGTCGCTTGTATTCCTTGCTAAGTTTTTACGAATCAGTCGCTCTGCCTTGAAGATCGCCTGTGACGTGGTAGATGTTGTGAGGTAACTCTAAGTTGGCTAAACCACTTGCGATAACACTAGCCCAAAGTAGTAAGGTTGACTTCGAGTTTGCTCCGAGGATTTACGGAGTTATCGGCGACCACTGGCGTGAGGGCTCTCGAACCCTTCCTTCATATAGCTGGTAAGTATTGGCAGAGGCGGAGGTGCAATACTGGGTGGGTGTAGACCTTCTCTAGTCCTCGGAATATATTTCTTGTCCTACGGGTACTGACTCGGTTACTGTATCCACCATCCAGCCCTCAGATGGGACATTAAATAGAAACCTATCTTAGCACAAACATTTGCCAGCTGGCTACACTACTTCACCGTTTTTAACGCCAAATTTCTTCTCGGCGGGTGGGACCATGCTTACAATATTGTTGTCATTCATAATGTCAATATTTTAGATCTCAGAACAACTGTGCCCTGTTGGTCTAGTGGTATGATTCTCGCTTAGGGTTCACCCTACAGCTCTTGTATGCGAGAGGTCCCGCGTTCGATCCGCGGATAGGGCCGTTAAATTTTTTTCCTCATTCTTCCATATATCGAGTCTATGCCTAGGTTTGCTACTTTGGCATGCGGACGGGGCCTTTCTTGCGGACCCAGGGTGTTGGTCCCCCCGCCGAGCGTGCTTGTATACGGTGCAGTTTGTAGAAAACACGTATTCCTGAAGCCTTCTTGTTCTAGTGGAACCATTCAGAGAAGGGTTTTCCGCTGCTGGGGCTTTGAGTTACACGCAACACCGAAATTTTATTGTAGACTTCAAAGACAACGTCTATCTTGTGGAAAACATCAATATATGAGGACATGGAGAAAACACGCAGGGTATGGAGAAACACAATACACATTATCGTAAGTCATGGCCGCCAGGAATGCGGGGCAATAAACAAGTCTATTTAGTATCACAAATTTTCCAGCAGGGTCCGTATCTTTGCTCGACTGATAGGCTTCGTGAGGAAGACGTTGATTCCAGAAGCAAACGCCTCATGTTGCGCATCCTTGCTGTCCAGCCCAGTCAATGCCACAATCGTAGTGGGATGCCACGGTGGCGTCAACTCCGGATGAGCGTCAAAGTACTTGCGTTCAAACTGTCGAATTCTCTGACTTGCCTCGAATCCATTCATGACCGGCATTGAGATGTCAATGATGACCAGCGCGAATTTGCCGGGTTGTTCTTGGAACTTTTCAAACGCTTCAAGGCCGTTTTGGGCTGTCGTGCTGCTCCAGCCTTCTTTCTTCGTGTATGCAACGAGAATATCCAAGTTAATGGGGTTGTCTTCAACGAGGAGGACCGAAGGAGGGTCATTTTCTGCGTTCACTTCAGGAACCTTTGCTTCGGGCACGGTCCCCGGTTCATCCGCGAGAGAAGTATTGTCGTTGATCGGCCTTCTGGAGTGCTGCTCATCACTTTCTTCTTCAGCGAGTCGTTTGCTGACCTTCATTCTCTCATCAGGGGCATCTCTCGGCCCAATATCGAGGGGTAGGTGGGAGGACTCGGGCAACTCGACCCATCGCGTTTCTTCGTGTTGGTCTGGCTCTTGGCCCTCCATGCGCTTCAAACACAGCTCCATTGATTTAGCCAGTTTACGGGGGCCGCAGGGCTGGCTAATAAACTCGACAATGGGTTTTGGATTGTGGCTCATTGATGTTGATCTTGCGTACAGCTTGTGGGCTGCTTCAGGGCATTGGCAAATAACGATCAACGGAGAAACCTTGCTCGGTACGGCAAGGTCGAGAACTTGGTTTCCTTCGGCGTCTGGATCGTCGAGGTCCGTGTGCACCATGAGATAGAAGTCACAGGCAGCAGGTGGATCGTCATTTAAATTGGTTCTCTTGACGGTGAGATGAAACCAGTCTTCGCAGAGGCGGGTTAAAGAGTTAGAGAGGGTAGAATCTCGTTCCGACGCGAGAGACGAGCCGAATCCGACTAGACCAAGGGTCTTACCCTGGGCCTTCTTCCGTATCGAACGGTATGCCGCAGTCGTTGAAGATTCATCAGAGTTATCCGAGACGGGAGACATCGGCACTTGGATGGTTACCTCGGTGCCTTTGTCTTTCTCCGAACTAAGCTCGATTGTTCCATGGAGGGAGGCGACTGCCTTTCTCACAATACTTAGTCCTAGCCCACTTCCAGGGGCAAGGGCATCTTCCTGCGAGAAAGGAACGAAGAGGCCGTCTCGGAGAAAAGTCGCCCCAATGCCCCGACCAGTATCTTTGACAGTTAGTGTAACGGTATATTTGGCGTTGGCATCAGACTGCGAGGAGTCATTGCTTTCTCGTCCGGGTGTTTCTGCTTCCGCTACCTTCAGCCCAATGTAAATGAAACCCTGCTGCGTATACTTCAGTGCGTTACTGAAAACATTGAGCATGATACGTCGCCAGCACCCAGCCTGTGTGTAGAAACGCCATTCGTCGGATTCTTGGATATCGAATATGATAGTTACTTGCTTTGCCGAAACGACAGCCGTTTTCGGACTACCACCGTTCCTTCTTGCGTGATGATAGAAAGTATGACCGGCAAATATACTTTCGACCACTTCTTCTAGGACCGCATCTAGCTGAACATCCGTATTGACATTTTCGCTGCTATTTGGGGCGTTACGCTCAAGAGTGTCGCGATTTTGACTTGACGTCTCAGATTTCTTGGCATGTTTATGCTTCGAGTCTCGGTCTTTCCTGAATTTATCAATATAGGTAAAGTCCAGCAGATGATTGATAGTATCAAGCAAGGTCCGGCCGCAGGCCTCCAAGGTGTGTACCATTCCATACTGGAGAGCATTCAAGGCAGTATCGCTGAGGAGGTCTGCGGTACCCAGAATTCCATGCAGAGGGCTTCTCAGCTCGTGAGAGATATTGCTGACCAGGTTTGTCTTTGCTCTGTCGGCCATCTCGATATCAAGTTTGTGGACTGCGGCCATAATACTATTAGCAAAAGCACGCAGGTATGCCAGCTCCGTCTCCACTGCAAAGACACGCTGCGGTTTATTAGTCCAGACAAGCAAGCCTGAAAGCCATCTCGACTTGTGCGAATCCCACAGGGGCAGAAATATGAGGTTTCGGGGGCCGTGAAGAACTCGGTGCAGATCGTTGGCGTCTTGCTTGTGGCTCCGCTTCCGCCTCCCAGAGTCCTTTGTGGATACATTCGAGCTGTCAGTAGAGACATTGCTGCCGCTCTCGTCGGATAATGACCCGTCATCATTGTAGTTGAATATCTTCCCGCGAGGATACCGGTTCATCATGGCTTTCAGCAGAAACTCACGCAACGCATAATCATTGTCCCCCGTAGCTTTGGATCCGGACCTGGAATCCTCGTTTATGGTGGAAAAGACGGAAGTGGAACTACCTAGAATGCGACATATCGTTGCGCCCTCTTCGAGACCGGAATCGGGGCTTTCCTCACTGCTGGTAGTAGTCTCACTTTCTGACCGCGCTTCACGATCCTCGCAGTACTCGTATCCCACAAGGCCACCGAAAGATTCAACTCTAGCATCAAAGAAGACAACGCCTTCCACCGCAATGGACTCTCGGATCAAATTTGCTGCTCGGGAAAATATCTCCTGCAAGGCGCCTTGAATGCCGTCATCGTCGGGTAGATTATCCCCGGAAGGTTCGCTTCGGAAGATGGCCCGCCTTTGCAAATGTGATTTCTGCCTCTTGTGTGTGCCAGGTCGTGTGTCCGGTTCGTCATCGTCGGCACCAGGTGAAGAATCTTTTCGAGCTGGACGATAAGGAAGTTGTCTTCGGGTATTGTCTCGCGCTTCCTGCAGATCTTGCTGTCGTTTATCCAACAAGCCTTCAACAGTCTCGTCGCCGTGTCTACCTCGCGCAGCATCTTGTTTGTTCGACTCAAGCCATGAATCTCGGAGCGTAGATTTGCCCTCCACAAAGCTACCCAGACCGGTGATCATCTTTCGTGCTTGAGTATTCTCATGCTCGAGATGCATCATGTCTAAATATCTCATTATCGTCGCTGCCATGTCTTTCATGAAGTTTATTGTCGATTCATCTACTCCTGACGGCCTGGGCTGCGAGTCTAAGACGCCATATGACCCTATCACCTGCCCTCTCGGACTAATTATTGGCACCCCAGCATAGAACCGGGCGGCATATAGTTGCTTGGGCACCGCGTATCGCTCCTTATTTTCACCCTGCAGGTCCGAAATTATCAAGGCCCCATGATGAACAGTCGTATTATCCGGGAGATTGTAAGATGCGTTTGTCATTTCCGTGCAGATGCTATTCTCTTTGGGTATGACACAACATCCTAGCTGTAGTTTGTCGTCAGGCGAGCCTGTAGCTTCGGCCAGAATATACTCGTTCGTAGGGCCGAAAAGTGAGATGATTGCCCGCTGGGCACCAAGTCTCATGGCACCCAGCTGGGCAAACGAGGTCAAGGCATGGTCTTGCGATGATGCTGGCGCGAACGTTTTCCGGCTAGAGTCGTCGAAGGGAGCATATGGGTAAGAGCTATGATCACGTGGTAGGTACCTTGCACAGGTCGGTTAGCAGGAACCGAACGGCCGCGAGGTCAAGCCAACCTATAGAATTCGCGCTCTTTTGCTAGATTGAACGGATATCTGTCTGGATCCATCATAAGGCATTGTATTGCCAGTTCGTTCGGAAACAGCACTCTCTGAGGGTGTTAGGCTCTACTGTATTTTATAGCGAGCGTAAATTTCAGAACAATGATATCATCCTATTCCCGCCTACGTCATTCCACAGCTACTACCCTATGGACCTGCATTAGCCCTCCCTGGATCGATCCAGACCATGGGCTGGTGTGCAAATACCGCGCTTGAACGCCGCTGATGAAACGGCCCGCTGGTCATGTCCGATTTGCGGGCCATCAGGACCTCTCGGTGCCGGGCTTTCGCAGTGTACTCAGAGTAGATCAAACAGAGTTCATTTGTACCATATCAACAAGTGCAATTTTATACACTGACAAGTCCACAACTAAGCACACATGGAAAGAGAAGCATAAAGAAACGCCATTCATATCCCGCCGATCCAAGCGCCCGAGAATCAACCAGAACGGAAACCGCAGGCACCAACATACCGCCAAATAACATGTACATGAAACAGTCTGGACAGAGCTGAACTGTACGATATAAACCTATCTGAATAAAGAAGAAACTTATCAACCGTATGCTAATATTGAAAAGCTCGTAGATGTAATCATTATGTGAGGGCTTAGGACCGATTCTTCGGCTGGGCCAGCATGTTCAAGCGACTCATGCTGAGCGCACGGCTCCTGGAACGCGCACTTGCGGGCGTTCCCTTGCGGATGGCGCCAGAGCCAAGACGGGAAGGAGTCTGCGAACGGGATTTGAGCGGGCTTGACGCCTGGGTTTTGGAAGGCTGAGACGTGTTGATTTTGACCCGCTTCACGCTCCGTTCTGGGCTATGGTCGGCGGGAGGGACATTTTCGCGGTCGGGCTCATCCTCAGCCGCCCGGTGTCTCTTTTTGTGGCTGAGACCATGAGGCATTCCCGGAACTTCAGGCAAAGTGGCCTCAACAGGGACATCCGAGGGGCGAACAGAACGGATAGTAGCTGACTTTTGCGCGTTGCGGTCCGGAGTCAAGACAGGAAGGGTAGGATAGACGACGTCAGATGTCGAAGGGTAAGTAATTGTGGCCGGTTTCTTGAAGGGCGATGGTGAAATAACTTCCTCAGCAATTTGAGTCTTGGTACAAGGTGTGAACTCGACTCGCTTTTTGGGGGAAGGGGTAGGCGCCGCTGCCGGGGAGCTTTCACGGGACGGTTGAAGCAAAAGGTCGGGCGTAAAGTCTGGAGCTGCTCGGTGCGTCCCAGCGGCAATCTTAGAGGGGTCCTTGGAGAATAAAGGCTGATGGGGCCGTAGGATTGATTTGAGACTGCTCAGTGTGGGAATGTTGCTCTTAAAGCGCGGGTTGAATTCGGTGCGCGGGGTACTTGGTGCCTCGGCAGGTTTGGAAAGAGGAGAGCGTACGAGGGAGGGAATCATGCTGGTGCGAGGGGGTTTCAGGCTGACAGATTGACGAGCAAGGGAGGCGCGTGTTGGTGTCAGCAATGAGCTGCGAATACTGGACCTGGGCCGCGCAATCGCTGACTTGGGTAGGCGGCTTTGAGGTGTGACTGCAGCTTTATCCTGCTTGGTGCGTTTCGCAGACGGCGTAGAAGGAGCTGAGGTCTTAAGCGTAGTAGTCGCAGGCGACCTTTGGCTCTCAGGCTCGTCCAGGCGGGCTTTCGAACTGGTCCTCTTAAGTGTCTTTTGAACAGGCTGGAACCGCCCTGGCGTAGCTCGGAACGCGGAGGCATGGCCAGCAATGGAATCCATTTTCTTAAATTCGGCCATATGAACGTCCGAAAACCGACCGGCCTTTCCTTTCGGCTTGGCGATCTTGCGTTCAGTTATTTGTGGCGCGTCACCGGTGGCATTAGCCTTCTCATTGACCATATTGGCCTTGATCCGAGCCACGTCCTCACGTACGCTCTCCATGAGCTTCTTCGCCTCGTCGCTAAGCTCCGTGTCCTGGCAAGAGAACTTGAATTCGAACGCTGGGGTGCCGTAGAATGTCGACGCAGGAGAGGCATTTGTTTTGCTGGGTGTGCTCTGCGCGGGGTCATCCTTCACCACGTTGCCTTGGGCGTCCTTCTTGATCGGATTGAAGCCAAGAATCAAGCCCGAGTCCGCCTGTTTAGTAGTGCTTTGGTGTGCCTTGCTGGGATGCATCTCGAAGTGGGTAGGACGCGTAAGAGAAGTGACTGGTGTTTTGGCCGGCGATTTCTTCGACTTTCCTTTAGGTGTGTGTGCGACTTTTGCCGGTGTGGACTGGGGTTTAGGAGACTCAACAGGCTCTTCGCGCTCCATTACAGCATCCAACTTATTTTCGGATTTATCGTTGTTCGCGTTGCTTTGATTCAACTCCGTGGGAGTATCCTGCCCAAAGAGCGAGGGTCAGTGACTTCAATAAGCAAGGGCGTCAGGAGCGTCAGAAGGAATGAATACCTGGGCGGGCGACTGGCGGCTCCTGAGACGAGCCGAGCGGCGGACCGCCATTATGAGAAAATACTGCAATAATAGGCTAAACAATCGAAATGAGCAGATTTGAGGGGGTTTTGAGGGGTTTGAGCACGAGTATTGCGATTGGATTGTGGTGTGAGTGGTGTTGAGTGTGAGTTGTTGAGACGAACTAACGGTGTAAATAAAATGTCGAAAGTGGTAGGCGGTGAGCTGACGTCATGGTCCACGCTTGTTTACATCATGCCCTTTCAGACGCGTCTTCCCTTCATGTATACTCGCGGTACAGCGTCTTGTTTTTTTTTTATCGTTGGTTAAATAAAACAGTGATCTTAATCTGCCAGTATATGAGGACCTGCTAGAGTGCGAATTCCCCACCCGGTTACCGGTTGAACGAGTGGAAACTCGGTCCGTGCTATTCGATAGCTACTACGAACGTTTAGCTACTCTCCAGGTATCTATACCTTACCCAAAAGATGTGGTCCTAGTCACTGCTTTGATATAAAATACTAAACAAAGGGTTCTATTACTTGCCTGTCGTTGTAGGCTTATTCAAGATATTTAATATCGCTTCTCAATACATATTTACTAGGAATACGATTTGCCGTCGAGATGATGCACAACCCAGACAAGGGGCGCCACCACCAGCGTTGCGGGATCGAACTTTTATGGCTCGATGATAAATTATGGTCGTTCAAAGGTCCTTGAATTGGAATGTATGCCACGAAATGGATAGGATGATTCGACTAGCTTCGACTACTGCTCAAGCTTTAATCGCTCCAGCTCCTCAATTTCCTCCTTCCCCAGCAGACCCAACGCCTCTCTGCGGCTCTTAGCATTGGGGTCGAAAAACGGCTTCTCGCTAGCGCAGTAACCCGCGCGCCATGTCGTGGCTCAGAACCTTCATAATCCCAGCTGGCGTTGTGGATAGTGATCCTAGGAAGTCAACAATGCCCGTGAAGGTGGAGCAAGCCAAAACATACCGATTATCCCATAGCGCACTACTACGAGGACTCCACTTGAACCTCACCTGGATATCAACATTCTTTTCATACACATCATATAAATACCCCAGAATTAGGTCGCTTTCAGCCTTGTCGAGCCCAACGATGCGAACCGTCATGGCTCGATTAACCCACAGTGCCTTCCAACCCGTTGCCGGATGGACGCGCACAAGTGGATGTTCGCGCTCAACATACTTAGGCCCAGCTTCAGGGTCATTACGGTCAAGGTACGGATGAGCGGAGCGGTAAATGGCTGTCCGGCCGTCGATGATCTTGCGGAACGCCGGGGAGAGCTTCTCGTAAGCGGCGTATCCGCTGACCCAAAGGGTATCACCACCTATGGATGGAACAGTATCATTATGAAGGTGGGTCACGCCGGCTGGCTGCCGCTCATGGACGAGATCTGTGTGCCATTGAGAGGCGCCCCCCGGACGACGAAAACTGGCTGGTATTTCAGTTGCCTGCAGAGCGGGCCACATGACCGTCACGCCGGGAACGCCGGGGACTTGAGCGGCTTGAGGCTGTTGTAGTCAGTAACTTCTTTGGTATTTCGTAATGGGAATGGTACATGAACTTCAATCTCGCCATACCACTCGCCGAGTTTCTTCTGCTCCTGCGGTGAGATGTCCTGATCGCGGAAGAACACGACGCTGCGCTCAGCAATCAGCAGGCCCAGCTCATCTTTCTGCTGGTCAGTCAAGTCTTTCAGCTGCAACCCTACGATCTCGGTCCCGATGTGTTTTGTCAAGTGGATCACTCCCTTCGCAGCGGAAAGGAGGGCCTTCTTCTGCGGATCGGCACGAGTACCGGGATCGATGTGTTCGCGGTCATAGTCGCGGATCCGGTAAACATCGTCTAGGTAGAGAGGACGAGAAGGACGATAGGGATATCCATTCGAGAGGTCAACTTTGCCCTTTTCGAGTCTCTCGCGGGCCGTGGCCGGAAGACCGAGGGTGTCCTTTCGGGGCTCGGCAATATCAATGATGCTCGGGTCGATTGGGGCTGGGGCCATTTTAACGATCTTTGCTTGGTGCAAGTATGATATCACTATCGTTGTTCGATCGTATCAACACATTTCAAAGTGGATCGGGAGAGCAGCGAACTTATCTGTTCAGGGATGGATGTTCGTGATGTGCATACCCAATCTTGAAAGGACGCTATCGCACCATCGTTGCATATCATTGCGCATCGCCACGAGCTTGTCTCTAGATGGTCCGATCCCCTCTTCTCCTCTTTGTTTTTCTGATTCTGTCCATTCATTTGTCAGTTGTTGGAGATACTCCAATTCCGTCTTGCAGGGATACTATCACGCATCGTTCTCGGATTTCTAATCGCCTACTCAGCGACGAAAGATTTCACACAAGAGCCATACCATCATACGAGACATAGATCAAAGCCAGATAGACTGCACTTATGACACCATCTTAAAGCCGATAGCGTTACCCTGCTTCAAGTCTCCGACAGATCACGCACGAATTCCACTTGATATAACGCAGGTGCAGGCTCGGCTCATGCTGACCATTGCTGCGGAGAGCAAGAGCAGACGACATGATGAGCCCGCGAATTCGACGAGTTGCAGTCGTTGGAGCTGGGATTAGTGGTGTTGTGTCAGCGGCACACTTAATGCAGGCTGGATTGGATGTGACTGTTTATGAAAGGTCTCATGCGGCTGGAGGCGTTTGGTATGTCGACTCATATATATCATTTCAGTAACCTAATGTTGCAGGTTGTATGATGAGCGCGTGGCACCGGAACCATCGTATGCTTCTTTGAAACCGCTCGAGTCGGAAAAATATTTTGATAAGAATGAGCACAATATCGCCCTCACCCATGCGCCGCCCGGGTATGTCTCTTCACTCGAATAATAGTTTTGTGCTGATGTGGTAGGCCATGCTATGACGGACTCAAGAACAATGTGTCGACACCGTTGATGCGCGTCAAGCTTAATGCTTGGCCAGAGGGGACACCCGACTTCGTCAGTCATTCCGTGATGAAGGAATATATACAAGATACATCGCGGAAAACTGGTGTCGATAATATTACCATCTACGGCGCACGCGTTAAGAACCTCACCAAGCAGGGCGATTCATGGCAGGTTACCTGGTCTAGGTTGGAGCAACAGGATGACGAACTCAAAGAACAGGAGCGTAAAACTGTGGGTGCCGTCCTGAATTGATTGAACAACTCTGACCCCTTCTTAGACATTCGACGCAGTAATAGTCGCGTCTGGCCATTATCATACCCCTCGAATTCCAGAGACGCCTGGTCTTGCGGAAGCAAAAGCGCGCTGGCCAGATCGCATATATCACTCCAAAAGATACCGAAAGCCGGAGGGCTACGAGAAGAAGGTACATTTGCCCGAGTCGGTAGTTAAAGCAACTGCTAATTAGTAGAACGTTCTTCTCATCGGCGGCGCAGTCTCGGCCATTGACATCGCCCGTGAAATATGCCCGCAAGCGGATACTATCTACCAGAGCACGCGGAATGGAGAATTTGATATTTCAGACAGCATTCTTCCAGAAAATGGCGTCCGTATTAGCGAAGTAACGCGGTACGAAATTATCAATGAAAGTCAAGTCGCCGACGGCAAGCTTCCGTTGAAAGTACACTTGAAATCCGGCCAGGAGCTCTGCGGACTGGACCAGGTGATCATCTGCACGGGATACCAGTTTACCCTCCCCTTCCTGGCCGATTACCACAACGACAGACTCTCGCCAGCAGAGGCTGACGAGGCAATTCTCGTGACGGATGGGACTCAGGCGCACAACCTGCATAAGGACATCTTTTACATTCCCGACCCGACCCTTGCGTTCATCGGCGTGCCTTTCTACACAGCCACCTTTACGCTCTTCGAGTTCCAAGCGATAACCGCAGCAAATGTCTTCTCAGGTATTGCTGATCTACCCTCAAAGCAAGAGATGAGAACAGAATACAACGAGAAACTGAAAAGGAAAGGGCATGGGAAGCGATTCCATTCGCTGAAAGACTTGGAGGAGGACTACGTCAACGATCTCCTAGAATGGATAAACAGGCCGAGGGTGAGAATGGGTCTGACACCCATCGAGGGACACACGGAAAAATGGCACGAGGCGAAGGAAGCGCAGCGCGAGCGGTTGAAGGCGTTTTTTGAGACTTTAACTGCAACTAATGACCGGAGGGACAGTGGGATAGGAGGACTTCCGGTGCTACCGGCGTGCAGTGCATTCCAGGCAATAATACTCCGCAGTTAGATTATCATCAGGAATTATATATGGTAAATAGAAGGGATGAATGGTCTTATCTATGACCTCGTTTGTACAGAAATGGTGTGCTCCTTGCATGGTGTGGCTTCAGCGGGAGGGAAGGGGAAAAGTTCTTAGTTTTTCCCTCCTCACAAGCTGTCGCAGGAGCTGCCATGACTTACTCAGTAACGGCAGAACTGGGGTTGATGCACAGGTGTTATTGGATGTTCGGGATGGTGCGAGTCTTGAAGGCGATGAGCAATCTCACCTAGTTTAGGGCTTGGGATGCGCGAGTTTAGCTTGGATGAGGTGACTCCATATCCCCATCAGCAATCCTGCCTCCACACTGCATGAGCTTATCTTTTCCAGGGTATATAAACCTGGGAATTACGACAGTAACCGAGGAAGACAGCCTCGGGACTGCTTCAGAGGTCTATCCGCAATGACAATGACTCCCTCTAAGGTAGCAGACGAACGGGCAACCATAGACGCCTCAGAAACGATCATTCAAGAAACGGCCAAGCGAAGGTGGGTCAGTTACATCTGGGATACATTCGATAAGTCGCCCGAAGAGCGACGGCTTCTCACGAAGCTTGATGCTGCAATTCTTTCTTTCGCATCGTTTGGTGAGTTATTGTTTCCACGCTTGCGGTCACACTTCACCAACTGTACTCGCTAACAGCAGACCATTTCCAGGATACTTCATCAAATACCTCGACCAGATTAACATAAACAATGCTTTTGTGTCTGGGATGTACGTTCGTTACTCCCAGAGCCCTCCCCTGCTCTACACCACATGAAGAAGGACAAGGCCTGATAAAACGTAGGAAAGAAGATTTGGGCATGTACCAAAACCAGTTGAACTACATGCAAGCCGCATGGACTGTGGGCTACGTAATCGGCGAGATCCCGAGCAATATCATGCTCACAAAGATCCGGCCGCGGTATTGGCTGCCTGCGATGGAGGTAGGGCTCACTTATGCTTTTGAACACGAGGAAGAATCGCTGATCACCGTCATCGCTTAGCTCCTCTGGACAATCCTGACAATGTGTCTCTCTCGCTGTAATAAAGCATCTCAGTTCTACGTGCTGAGGTTCTTTATCGGTATGCAAAACCTCGATACTAGCCAGCAATGCTCTACCCCCAGAATGCTAATACTACGTGCCTGCAGGCCTCGCCGAGAGCACATTCTACCCCGGCATGCAGTACATCATTGGCTCATGGTATCGAAAAGACGAGCTGGCGAAAAGGTCATGTATCTTCCACACAAGCAGTGGTATCGCCAGTATGTTTTCAGGATATCTGATGGCCGGCGTGTACAACCTTGGTGGGAGGGGAGGCTTTAAGGGGTGGCAGTGGTATTTTTCCGCTTCCCATGACTTTATCGTTCTAATCCTGGAAGAGCATGCACTGACGAAGCATACAGGCTATTCATCATTGACGGCGTTATATCCCTCCCAGTTGCTCTATTGGGCTTTGTCATTTTACCGGATGTGCCGGAAATCTCTAATCCGTGGTATTTGACCAAGCAAGTATGTTTGCCCCCTTTAAAATAGAGCAAGGCGAGACTAAACAGAATAAAGGAAGTAAAACTCAGCCAGAAACGAATGGAGCTCGAAGGCCGCAAGAACAGAGGACCGTACACAAAAGCGAAACTCAAGAAGATCTTCACCTCATGGCATATCTATTTTCTTACCGGGCTGTACATGTATGATAGCCACACTGTCAAGTGCAAAGGAATGAATGCTGACGCGCGCAGAACATTCAACAACGCCAACGGCGGCCAGCCGATCTTCCAACAATACCTCAAAGCCTCGACGAACCCAGTCTACTCGGTTGGACAGATAAACTCCTACCCGACAACAACCTATGCGGTGCAAGTTTTTACAACCCTTGTCTACGCTTGTACGTCCCAATCCATCCGTCCAGCCAAGCGGAGGCTAATCTAGTGCACCTGCAGGGACGTCCGACTCCATCCTCCGGGGCGCTCGCTGGCCCCCTATCCTCGTGGGCGCAGTCTCAAACATAACATGCTACGCCTCACTAGCCGTCTGGGACATTCCTGAGGGATGGAAATGGACGTGCTACATCATGTCTGGTGCTGGGTACGGACTTAGCGGTCTGTGCATGGCATGGGCGCACGAGATCTGCAGCGATGACAACGAAGAGCGCGCTCTAGTTGTGGGCTCTATGAACGAGATGGCGTATGTCTTTCAAGCATGGCTGCCTCAGGTCGTTTGGCAGCAGATTGATGCTCCGCAATATAGGAAGGGGTTCATTACGGGGACGGTTATGAGTGTCCTCCTGATTATTTTCACGCTCTCGACACGGAGTTTGCAGACGTGGGAGAATCGAAAGAAGAGGTATGTTGCATACCCTTGCTAAATAAAACAACGAGATGTGACTAGGCTAATTATGTGATATAGAGGTGGCGCAGTCGAGTCTGAGGGGAGCGTTGGGAGTCAGACTGAAGAGAGCGTCAATGTGGTTGTTGATGCACAGGGGAAGTGATGCCCAGCAATAGTAATTAGGGCTTGAATATACGAATGCTTATCCCATTATGAGCTTGGCAACATTGTAGTCCTAGACATTGTCTATGGTCAAGCTTCTGTTTTTACGACTAGAAATATTAAGTGAATTCCTAATGAGCGAACCCTAAGTGCAATCTACCACACCGTCTCCAAACCATCAACCCCAACTGGCTTCTCTCCTAATGTGGTCAATCTAATCCCATGCCGTTGACCATCAGTTGAGGTGTCATAGTCCGAGATGGCCGTATGCGCAGTGACCCGATTATCCCACAGCGAGACAGTCCTGTCGTCCCACTTGACGCGGACTTGAATGTCTTGGGAGAGGGAGATGTGCTACATACCTTTGTATCAGCCTTCAAAGTCTCCTAGAAAAGTAACATTTGGTATAAAGTGGCAGAAGGGCCAACCTTGAATAAAAGCTGCAGGATTGCGTCCGATTCCTCATCATTCAAGCCAATAATCCTCTTCGTGAAGCCGGGGTTGACGAAGAGCGCTTTCTCGCCTGTGACCTACAACAATCGTCAGCCCCTTCCCCTCTTCTATTCCACGTGTATGGATAGGACTATAGGCATACCGGGTGGACTCTAACGACCGGATGTTCCGACTTCACCGGCTCGCGTCTTACAAACTTCCCATCAGCCCTTGCCCTCTCTGCCTGCGGGAATCCACTATGTTCAGCCCGCAGCCCCTCAAGCAATTTCTTGATCGGGTCGGACAACCGCTCATACGCCGCAACCTGGGATAGCCAGGCTGTATCACCACCTGAAGATGGTACGCTGAGCAGAGTCAACAATGTCACGCCAGGGGGCTGGTGCTCGTAGGACACGTCCGAGTGGTATCCCGTTGTGGTGAGCTTCGTCGACCGCGTCTGCAGACGATAAAGGTTGTCGGCGCCGAGATAAATGTTGTGGAACTCGATATGGTCTTTGACATGTGCACCAACGGGCTGTCATCATCCACCCCCGTTAACCATATTCGCTATGATAGGAGGTAGTGCCGAAGATAGAGAGGTGAGGGCATACGTGCACATGCAACCTTCCAAAATAACTAGCAAACTCTTTTTGCTTCTCGGGTCCAATATCCTTAAAATCTTGGTCTCGAAAGACCACGACGCCTCTCTCTGCAATAAGCAGGGCGAGTTCGTCTTTCTGAACGTCCGAGAGCTGCGAGAGCTGGAGGCCACGCACTTCGGAGCCAACACGGGGTGTTAGCTTCGTGATGGACACGCTTGGGTCTCCGGTTTGAAAGATGTGCGGCTTGGATTTGTCTGCACTTAGACCCCGGTCCTGGTGGTCGAAAGGTTCGGTGGGTGGGAAGGTTGTGGTAGTGTCGTAGACGGGGAGGTACGCGGAGTATGCATACTGCAGCTATCCTTCAGTAACGAGGTGATAGATGGATAGATCAGTAACCCAGATATTACCTCGCTGTGTGCCGTATCGTCAAAGGCCTTGACGACGGCGGGGATGGTTTCTTCTTTGGTGAGTGTAGTCGACATGGTGCAATTATCGGATATGCCAGATAGCCTTCCCAAGAACTCTGTAAACACAATATCACAGGAAGCGACCAAAGAGTTTTATATATGCTCGAATCAAGACCCCTTACCCCTCTTTTTGCATTCTTCTCCCTCATCTGTGGTGATAAGACGCTAGACTCCTCTGCATGACTTGGCAATAACGTAGTTGATTCTGTGATCGTGATCATATCTGACAACATCGACCCCAAGTCTTGCACCGTGCAGATGTTGCAATCACTCAGCACTCTTAGCACCTCCTTCATAGGGTAGTATCCTTGACTCCGCGCGGGGTGAATTCGGAGCTAGAGATAGCTAGAGATGGGTATACCCCACGCATCTCGCTGTTTGATGAGATTTCTGTAATCCTGTAATCTATGGGATCGCTGCGATTAATAGAAGCGGCTTAAAGTAGGTAGTCGCATTGCATATGAAGTTGTTACTGTAAATTTATAGAGACGTTTTGCTCAACGATCTTCGTTCGATGACGACGGCCAGCCCTATATCAGACTACTATATCCCTCCAAGCGTCTCCACAAAAAGTATATCCTTGAAGCGCAGTATCCGCCATAACCTTACTCACCAAGACGAAATATCTCTCGCCTCGTCTTGCCTCAGTTCGTCCCGCTCATAGCCCAAAAAGCCAAGAGGCTCATCCTTCATACCAAGAGAGCATGTCATTTTGGCGGAAATAACCACATCCCAGTACCTCCACTACCAGGTCTTTCACTATCAAAACAATGCTCGTTATCCACCCTATAAAAGGGCGGGGCCACGGCCTGCCTTATCTCTCTTTGCAAACAACAATCCTCCAAAATGGCAGAAGTCGGGTCAAACAAGGAGACGATCGTCGTGGGCGAGTGCTCGAAAGACTCTACAGACAGCCCGACGCCGAGCCGTAGAGAGACACTTCAACCGCAGACCGTCAACGCCAAACCGCCTCAGCCAGCTATCGCCAGCTTCTTCTCTTTCTTCAAACGCTACAGCAACAGACGGGATCCTGAAGAAATCGCTACGCCGCCTTCGGTCTACGACGACCCAAAACTGGCACCGTACTTCCAGCCAAATCCAAAGTATGAGAATCTACACCGATTTGATCCTGCTTTTCGGTGGACATGGGGCGAGGAGAAGGTATGTGTCCAGTTTGAAGCCCTGTCACGCTTGATTTCAATGGTGAACGCAAGACTGACAGGTCGGTTAGCCTCTAATCCGCAAAATTGACTGGAAGGTCACCGTCTGGGCAGCGCTAGCGTTCTTTGCTCTTGATCTAGACCGGAGTAACATCAGCCAGGCGAATACTGACAACTTCCTGGATGATATGGGACTAGACACGAATGGTACTCTAACCTGTCCACCTTCGAGGCTCTAGGTAGAACTTGGTCGATGCTAATGTTGGGAACCGTTCATAGACTATAACCTCGGCCAGACGCTGTTCAAGGTTGCGTTCTTGCTCGCCGAGTTGCCGTCGCAGCTTGTCAGTAAGAAGATTGGTATGTTCCTAATTCAGTTTGTCCGGGGCATATGCTTACGATTACAATGAATTGTAGGCCCAGACAGATGGGTAAACATTCCCGCTTCGAACTACATCTAAAGCACAAGATAAACGATGTGTTAACCCCAAACATATTCTAGATCCCAGCTCAAATGTGCCTTTGGTCCATCGCATCCGCAGCACAGTTCTGGCTGAATAGTCGCGCTTCCTTCCTCGCGCTGCGCGTGATCATCGGTGTCCTGCAGGGTGGATTTATCCCTGATATCATTCTGTACCTTGTGCGTCCCATCTCCACCCCTGCACTGGCGTTCGGCGTAGGAAGATTGGCTGCTAATGGTGAAAGGAACAGTCCTACTTCTTCAAAAGCGACGAGCTACCTCTGCGTCTGGCAATTTTCTGGATGGCAAACCGCCTCACGGATGTCATTTCCCCGCTCATAGCATATGGTGTACTCCATATGCGCGGGACTCAAGGGCAGGAGGGATGGAGGTGGCTGTACGTCTGGATCCAAGTCCCCGCCCTGCTCTAGGGCCTCTTGAGTTAGGGCTAAATCTGACCTTTAATAGCTTCATGATAGAAGGCCTTCTTACGCTTTTGATAGGCATCTGGTCAATCTTCCAGATGGCTGCCTCGCCCACACAAACAAAAGCCTTCTGGAGACCCAACGGGTGGTTCAACGAGCACGAGGAGAAGATCATGGTTAACCGGATCCTCCGCGACGATCCCTCAAAAGGAGACATGCATAATCGGGAAGCGATCACCCCGAAATTGCTCTGGCGGAGTCTATGCGACTATGACCTCTGGCCTATCTATGCCATCGGGCTGACGTTCGGTATACCTCCTGCCCCAAGCGATCAGTATTTGACCCTCACTCTGAGGGGGCTGGGGTTTGACACATTCGAGAGTAATCTGCTCAGTATTCCGGCGCAGATTTTCACGACTATCAACGTATTCCTCTCTTCCTAAAACCAGAGTTCAAAGGGCGAGACTAATGACGGCCCTAGATGCTGATATTAACCTACATAAGCGTAAAATGGGACCAGCGCGCGTTCCTCGGCCTCTTCACGCAGTTTTGGTTCCTCCCTTGTCTGATTGCCCTGGCGGTTCTGCCAGAGGGGACACCGAGATGGGGGAGTTATGCGCTTGTCACAGTGATTTTGTCGTATCCGACGCGTATGTCTTCACTCCCACCTCTTAACCAAGGATATACCGGTTAGAATGTGGGGACCTGGCTGATTATCAATACAGCGCACCCAATGCAAGTCGGTTGGTGCAGCTCAAACTCGAATACGGTGCGGACGAGGACCGTCTCGGCTGCTCTGTACAAGTGTGTTCCTTCCCGCAAAACTTGACATACAGCAGGCACTGACGAAAGCAGTATGATGGTCCAGATCCAGTCAATCATGTCGTCGAATATCTACCGTGAGGACGACAAACCCCTGTGTAAGTCTCACTTTCCAGCCTGCTGATGGTGCGAAAGATACTGATTGGAGTGCATGAAGATCGCCGCGGAAACCGCGTCCTGATCGCAATCAACTGTCTGAATTTCGTGCTGTATCTGTTTGCCAAGTGGTACTACAAGCAGAGGAATAAGAAGAGGGATGCTGTTTGGAATAGGATGAGTTCTGAGGTAAGTCTTATCCACAGAAGGGATATGGTGCTAATATAGAGTACTGCAGGAGAAAGAAGAGTATCTCAACACTACAACAGATCAGGGGAATAAGAGGTTAGATTTCAGATTTGCAAGTTAGAGGCTCGGAGCTTGCGAGAACTGATGAGGTGTGATAAGTTGGGGGTCCTGGAGTATAGTCATGGAGATAAGATGGACGAGATATATTAATAGTATGATTTTCCGTGCAACTACCATCGCAATAACACATAGATGAGGCCTGACAAGGTTATTTTATTTTTATTTTTAAAGAGAATGAGAGATGAGTGTACTTGACAGTACGCGCCCTCCGTATCCGGGGCATTTATGGCTGCTGAGCGGTAGTATAGGGTAAACAGTTAGGGCACGACTCTCATGTCAGTATCAGAGTAGATATTTGAAGCTAGAGCCCACAAACTCCAGTCTCCATACCCTCTGCATACTTTTAAGCTATCTAAATTGTCTGGCGACTAATATTGCTTATGGTACCCGGTGACTTGGTTATTCTCACTCGCAAGAGCCCCTCGATATGACGCAATTCCCAACGGAAGCTCACAGTTCATTGCAGCCAGTTGTTTACCGATAACTAGGATAGCAGCTGACAATAGGATATTTTACGTTCAAGCTGTGAAATAAGAACCCGCTGCATCACAGACGCTGGCTCATCACAAGACAACACAGCCGCATGTGTAGCACGCAATCCCCCAGGAATCCCGTATACTGCAACCCCATTCGGTGAGCCCAGCACTTGACCCAAAACGCAAGCTCAAGAGCTGATGACGTGCGGTCAGACAATCCATATAACACTGTTAATAATCTGAATGCTCGCCATGTCTTCAGAAAACGAGTTAGACATTCTTGACCCGGACATATTCTCTACAGCCTTGGAGAGAGAAATAGAGATAGACAGTGACATGGACACTAACAAAGAGGTCACACGCCGGCTCCTAGATGGTCACGAGGGTTCATCATATACTGATCTGCCAGGTATAAGGATCAGCAAAGACGGCTCTCTTGTTAGAGTTGAAGCACTCCATGAGCCGGAACCAGAATCCGAGACCGGAACGCCACTGAATCCCTTCGCGGACCCAGAAGTAGCAGAGCGCTATGCAGCCCTCTACGAAAAAGCAAAATATGAATGTCGGCACGTATTTGACCCTACCATGACCTGGACGACGGAGGAAGAGAGGAGGCTCATTAGGAGGATTGATGCCAAAGTCTGCTTATGGGCCGTACGTCCCCCGACACTACCTGATTTGTAAACTCCTGTTGCGACTGGATGGAGTCAAGCTGATGCTGCCATGCATGCAGTGCGTCATGTTCTTCGGTCTGCAAGTCGACCGCAGCAATCTCATTCAAGCGGTGTCCGACAACATGCTCGACGAGCTGGGATTGTCTACCAACGGTGCATACCTCTTCAATCCACTCACGCACGAACCTGAAGCTGATATACTAATATAAGGGCAGACTACAACGCCGGCAACATAATTTTCTACCTCTCCTTCCTCGTCGCTGAACTGCCAAGCCAGCTGCTCTCCAAAGCGCTGGGGCCAGATCGCTGGATTCCAATCCAGATGTCTCTGTGGTCGCTCGTCGCGATCTCGCAGTCCTGTCTGTCCGGCCGGAGCTCGTTCTTCCTGACCCGTTCGATACTGGGCTTGCTGGAGGGCGGCTTTATTCCGGATATCGTGCTGTGGTTGTCGTATTTTTATACCAGCAGGGAACTGCCGACACGTCTCAGGTATCTAGCCCCTTTATCTAACCTAGAGGAGGGATTTGACTGACCCGAATAGTCTCTTCTGGACAACCCTCTCCGTGACAGAGATTATCGGGTCCTTCCTGGCATTTGGTGTGCTGCATATGCGCGGCGTGCTTGACTGGTCGGGGTGGAGGTGGCTGTTTCTCATTGAGGGTCTTATAACCCTGCTTGTAGGAGTAGCCTCGTTCTTCAAGATGCCTGCATCGGCGGTCGAGACGAAGACATGGTTCCGGCCCAAGGGTTGGTTCTCGGACCGCGAGGTCAGGATCGTTGTCAATCGGGTGTTGAGGGACGATCCGTCAAAGGGTGTGTCCAGATATCATCCTTTGATATGGCAAACAGGGCAGGGCTAACAGGAATAGGCGATATGCATAACAGACAAGCAATAACCCTCTCAGCGCTCTGGGACTCCCTATGCGACTACGATCTCTGGCCGATTTATCTCCTGGGTCTTATCGTTTACACTCCCATGGTTCCGATTCGGACGTATATAACTCTCACGCTGAAGAGTGTAGGGTTTGACACTGTACTGCCCCCAGCACTCCCAACATTCGAAAAGCTACTGATGGGAGATATGGCAGTTCAGTACAAATTTCCTCATAATCCCTTACAATATCACACATATCCTCCTCCTAAACCTCCTAACGCATCTCTCTGAACGGCTCAATGAGCGCGCCCTAGTCTCAAGCATCCAATCCCTCTGGGTGCTCCCCTGTCTGCTCATCCTGCGCTTCTGGTCCAATGCAATGATCGACCCGTGGGGCACGTACGCGGTCATGACAATCCTGCTCTCGTACCCATACTGCCATGCGATCCTAGTCGGCTGGACGAGCAAGAACTCGAATAATGTGGGGATAAGGACGGTGTCGGCGGCAGTTTATAACAGTACTTTTCCCTCCCTTTTCATTTGCTCTATTGTGGTTTAAGAGCTTGCTAATCCGGATTACAGTGTGCGTCCAGATGGGCAGCATCATTGGGAATAATATCTTCCGCGAAGACGATGCGCCGCTGTATAAACGCGGATATTCGGTGCTCCTGGGGATGAACCTACTGGGGATTATCCTCTTCATCGCGACAAAGGTCTACTACCTCAGACGAAACAAAGAGAGGGACACTATCTGGAAAGGCATGAGCGAGGAGGTATCCAATCTACCCATTCTGCCCTAATCTTCCTCAATTCTAGTCTGCGTATGCTGATAGACTGTACCAGGAACGAGAAGACTATATCAAGAACAGCCCCGAGATAGGGAGCAAGAGGCTTGACTTTCGGTTCGCTCATTGAATACTCCATTAACCGATACTTTTATTTACATATACACACGAAAAGGGAACAAAGACAAATCACAATCCAAACGGGTACGTCTCCTCATCCCCTAAAGCTGTCTTCGGCTGAACGACCTCCAGTGGCCTCACAGCACTCGTCGTATCAAACCAGACATACCCATCGAATTGATTGACCAGATCTGCCGCGGAATAATGAGAGATCCGTTCTGTGTCCGGCCGATAGATCACGCCGATAAACCGCTGCAACCGTCGATGTTCCTTCGCCAAGGCCTCTCTAACCTCTCTAGCCATTCTGTCCTCCCGCAGATCCAGGAGAAAAGATTCAACTCCCGTATCATGCGCAATCCGTTCCCACGAGTCACGACTACTCGGCTTCACATCCATGATCTGCATGTCTTCACCCCACTCGCTCGCCGCAGCGACAGTCCCCGTATGCGTTCCACAGCCAATTAGCGCCACATTCTGCTCGCCAAAGACCTCTCGGCATAGCTGTCCGATATTCACCTCTCTCCGTCGAATCCCCATAGCCGTGTGCCTCGCATCACCGCAGTGAGAGTTATGCGCCCACACCACAACCTTCCCATTAGGCTTATGTTTAACCAGCCGTTTCAGCGTGTCAACCATATGGCTGTCGCGCAGCGTCCAGCTTCCCGCACTACTGTAGTACATGGCCTTGTAGTACCGCTCCGCATCGCGAACGACATACGCGTTCTGCTCGCTGCTGTGAAACTCCTCCCCGTCGCCCGGATGTGCTGCGTACTCAAGGCGTCTTTCAAGCAAGTCGCGGAGCATCGCCACGACGCCCTTCTCGCAATCTTTGAAGCCGCGTAGGGCGTCGAGTCCGTATTCCTGCGGCTCCTCCGTGTACGGATCCAGACAGCCGTAGCGCCTTCGGGCCTCCTTCGCCATAGCCGGATCAACTTTATCCAGATATGAGATAATTGCTTTCATCGAGCTCCCGAGCGAGTAAAGATCCATCCCGTAAATGCCCACTTTCTTCTCAGCAGGTAAAGAGGCGTTATGATCCCGTATCCATTCGACGAGATCTTGCATCTCCTTGTTCCGCCACATCCACGTTGGAAAGCGCTCGAATGCCTCGCCCTCGTCTTCGTAATCGGCGTCGCCCTTTGTCTTCCCGATCTTACCTCTGTGACCTGGTCGTTGGCGGACGTAGCAATCTAGCGCCTCCGCGTCGGGCCAGTCTGCTTCCAGCGCGAGCACGGTGAAGTTATGATGCGTGATCAGCCGCTTGGTGATCTCTGCGCGGGCGGCGTAGAACTCGGAAGTCCCGTGGGAGCCGTCGCCTAAAAGGACAAGACGGTTCTGGGCGTACGAGTCGAAGGGGAGGGCGAAGGATGGATCGTGAATCGCCGGGAGGGGGCGAATGGCGGTGCGGAAGAGGGCGGTTAGGTCGGACATGGTGATTGCTTTGGGGTTCGATTTTGGCTTGGATGAGAGTGCAGTTGGAAAGGGGTGCTTGAGGGTATTATAAAGATTGCGCAGGTTGTTCATTTCATTCTTTGTGGTGCACCTGCTCGTGCGTATAATCTGTAAAGGTGGATAAGGTGGTGTGTAACGTTGTATAAAGTTAGGAATGGAGGCAAGAAGGATGTCAGCGAGCTGTCATTATGACTTCATCACCACATCAACCAGCTCACTCAGCTGGTTAGCCAAGCATCACTGGCTCATACTGTGACAGCAGGGGTATCCAACAGTAAGCGATGCATCAGATTCGCATAGCCACCTCCACCTGC
This sequence comes from Aspergillus foveolatus, assembly GCF_047715535.1. Taxonomy (NCBI): domain Eukaryota; kingdom Fungi; phylum Ascomycota; class Eurotiomycetes; order Eurotiales; family Aspergillaceae; genus Aspergillus; species Aspergillus foveolatus. The sequence goes on along the minus strand of NW_027396157.1, from coordinate 19,798 downwards.
AAGTCTCTGCGTCTCCAGCTCCGCAGATCCAGCATCCGTCCGAGCCTCAAATCACTCTCCCAACAGCAACACTCCATCTCGACCACACCTACAATCATGCAGTCACAGTCGCAGTCACAGATCCTCCAAACCTTCACCTCAGCCCTCTCGACCATCTACGGCCCCCTCTCCCCGTCCTCATTACCCAACCCATCAACGTGGGTACCGCCGCAAAAGTCCGGCGGTCACAAAGGGCGCTACCTCTGGACAGACGCGTTCGGCGTGCTCACGCTCCTAACTCTCCACGCCGAAACGAATCGCAATTTCAACAGTGACACCCAAGGCAGCACCAACCATTATTTGACGCTCGCAGCCCGCCTCATCGACACTGTCCACAATGTCCTCGGCCGTCATCGTTCGGGCACGTCATTCCTTCCCGGCGCAAGTGAATCGAACCCCGTAGGCGGGGGGCTGCGAATCGGCAAGATAGACGACTCCGGAAGCGACGGCGACGGCCAGTACCACCATTATCTGACCCTGTGGATGTTCGCGCTAAACCGGATGAGTATGGCAACCAAAGACCCAAAGTACAATCAGCAGGCGATTGCGCTCGCGAAAGCGATCCACGGGCCATTTTTCGTTAACCGCGGGAGTGACAAGCCGAGAATGGTCTGGAAGATGAGTGTAGATCTCTCGAAGCCGCTGGTCGCCAGTGAGGGAAATCTGGATCCGATCGATGGTTTTGTCATGTTCCGACTCTTGCAGGCTACTGCATGCCATTTCGAAGGCGGAAACGGCGAGGGTGAAAAAGTGCTGAGAGACGAGATAGAGGATTACGCACGCGTGATGAAGCGCAAGGGTGAGCATTTCGTTTCGTCGGATCCGTTGGATCTAGGGATGACCATGTGGACTGTGCATTGGGTTCTGGAGGAGGATTGGGGACAACGCTTGGCTGAGAAGTGCTTTGAGCAGATTTGTACTTCCTTCCCCCCTCAATCTTCTTGTGCGCAATTGACGAATCGGTAGATGAGCTGCTCGAGATTCGTCGCTACCTCGACCGGAGCATGAAATACCGCCTTGCATTCCGCGAGTTCGGGACTGCGTTGGGATTGCGGTGCATGGCTGAACAGGAGGTGGAGAAGGAAAGGGCTGTTGATCTCAGGGCATATAGTGAACAGATTTTGAATGTCTGGAGGCAAGTCATGGAGGCTTCGCTTTCCGAAGACCCCACGCCAGAGGATCTGAGGCCCATCACGAGAGTCATGTACGCGGCGGCTCTGATTCCTGGAGGTAAGCATTTCCCAGAGTTTCTGCAGCATAAAAGTAGTGGCTAACAACACAGCGTTCAAACGGGGTTATTTCGGTCCTGAGCCGAAAATGTAAAGGGTATGTATTTGTACATCAGGTCGTAGTTACTGTACACGTAGTATACAAACCGTCTATAAAACCCAGCTATACGCCCGGAATGCCAACCACGTTCCTCCAAGGGATGATTCGGCGGGGAAGGAAGTAGATAACATATATCGCGCCGAGAGAGATAAGTAAACCATTTGCCTGTCACCATTAGCTTCGTCACGCAAGTACGGGACACAAATCAAGAAAAGTACCTTCTCCAACCACGTGTGAAACCAAATGGCCGTCATAAGCAGCATCCACCACCCTAGCCCAACAACTCCGCCCACGAAGCGCAATGTCCACGTCCTAACCTCATTCCCTGCCTCACGCGTGGTTTTCGCATTTGCACTTGCACCCGCATCATCCTCCGCCTCGCTCTCTTGAGCCAAAACACCCAATGCCTCAAACCCCAGTACCGCTGTGACTAGCACAAGCATGAAGACATGCCCGCTGACATCATGCCCGCCCCTCCACGCGCCACCCGCAGCCTTACACGCAGTGGCAGTCAAATAAACACCAAAATCTTCGACTCCAGCGCCAATGACTCCCTTCTCATTCCGCACGTTATTCAATTCAGACAACGCGTCGTCGCACTTTCCGCCCGTTATAACGAAACTGCGATCGATGATTGCCGGCCCAAAGAACCACTGTGTTACGAAGTACCACGCTGTCGTCGCGAGGGCGTACCGCGACAGAGCTTGGACTTGGCGGCGCCCACGATGCGGGGACGGTGGGTATGTCAGGAGGAGGGCGGCGAATGCGAGAGTAAACCAGATCCAGCCGAGTTTGACGAAGAAGATGTTGAAGATGTTGTCTTTGCGGGCGAAGTAGTTGATGGGCGCGGAGGCGGAGGCAGTCACGGCGTCATCAGAGGGGTCAGGATACCGGGCGATCGGCGAGAGGACAGAGAAGAGTGAGCCGAGGAGGAGTGTTGCTGGGTAGATGAGGAGCGTTGTTGGAGGAGGGGGGCGTGGCGGTTCAGAAGGGGGTGGCATCGTTCGGTCCGTGGTTAGGGAGACTTGTCAATACGGGAATTGAATATAGTGATGAGTAGTATATTTGTCTAAAGAGGTAAAGGATCTAGAGGAGTAAAACGGTTAAGTTGATGGTGTTGAGAGTCTAGAGTTGAGGAGGAGGATAGGAAGATTCAAGATGTGTAAGTGACGAAGTTCAGGTTGAAGTCGAAGTGGAGGATTCGATCCGCATGACGTCGCTGAGGTTTTCTTCCCTAAGGACCTACGCCAAGACAGCCATATATACGCACTATATATACAACAGAAGAATAAATCAATCAAACCCACGCCGCCGTCGCAATCCTCGTCCTCTTCCCCCAATACCACTGCGGAAACAACAACAAGGCAAAAAACCCCAGCAACCCTCCAAACACTCCGAACGGAACCGCGGGCCCAGCCTGTTCCACCCACGTGCCTACAAAGAACGTCCAAGAGAAGCTGATGATGGCTCGCATGCAGGTAATCGCCACGAAGCAGTCTGCTGAGACGGAGCGGTAGGAGTCAATTACCTGCACGACCGTTAGTGCTCTTGACTTCTTTTGAGGAATACTGTGGTGGAAAAGGAGGGAGCGTACATAGTTAAACCCCACAGACGGCGCCTGCATGAGCCCAAACGCCAACATACCAATTCCAAACTGCATCCCAATCCACATCGTCGGGCTTCCATTCTCTGCGCAGAAGCCGAATGTCCACAGTCCCGTCGTTGCGAGAATCAGCCCGGGCAATGCAACGGGTAACCGTGCCTCGGGCTCGCTGAACTCGCCGTCCTTGATGGTCTTCTTAGTGACAATCGCTCGATCTGCAAGGGCTGCTGTCGCAGCCGCACCTAGAAACGAGCCGATTACGCCACCGACGTTGATCAGCCCGGCATTCTCCCCCCAGTTGTAGGGCGGGTAGGCGACGATTGTTGGTCCGACGGTGCTGAGGGTCACAACACCGCCGACCAGCCCGGCGTACCAGAGCATGACGAGCCAGACGCCCGGAAGACGGAGCGTGAGCCAGGGGGCGAGGAAGTTCTTGCCGAGGTTGCCGTGGTAGGTGTATAGTTTCAATGAGCGGACGAAAGTGAAGTCCTGATATTGTTGAGCAGGGGGGTAATCCACCTCTTCAATCTGCGCGCTTTCGACCTCTTTTGACGTCGACTTCTCTGAACTCATAATCGGAGGAGGCTCGTCACGTTTGTAGAGTGTCTCAGGGACCAAGATGAGGCAAGCGACGAAGAGGACGGCGCAGATGATGACATTCACCCAGTGCAGCCATTCCAGCCCGTGGCTTGCGATGTATCCGCCCGAGATCCCTCCGACCAGCGAGCCCAAGCATAGAAAGACAGTGTAGAAGCCCTAGACGGTCAGGTCAAGGTCAGCCATCCAGCGCCCTCACAATTAGCTAGGGCCGGGTTATACCATAGCCTTCCCTCTCTGATGCGTAAAGTATATCTCTCCAATCGCATTTGGCGCAACTACCACCGTCAGCATAACCCTCACCATAACTAGAACAAAATGCAGATAGGGAATGCATACTCGTATCTGCCGGCCCAACACCAACCCCCATAAAGAATCTCGCCGCAAGCAAACTCTCAAAAGTGCCTGCCAGACCCGCCCACAAAGAGCAAAAGAGCAGGATCAATATGCTGAGCAGGATGATGGGCCTCCGCCCAAAGGTATTCGCCAGCGGCACCCACCATATATTCGACGCGCCCATCATGAGGACATTGACCTGCACCTGTCAGCACCAGCAAGCACCCTCGATCCATAGGTAGTCGGCGAAGTTGCGACGCTTACCGCAACCAAGTGACTCAACCTCCCCATGGACACGGGCGGGTTGAATGCGAGCGGTGTCGCATACAGCGGAAACACGCTGGCGATACTACTCGAGGTGAAGTTTCCGATAAAGGCAAAGACGGACATGCATGTTAGCACGACCGTCTTCCGCCAGGTTGGCCAGTTGAGCGGGTCGCAGGGGTCGGAGGAGGGTTGTGGTTGCAGGACGAGTTCGCCGGCGTGTTTTGTATTAGCTGTTTGAGAAATCTGGTGGGAGTGGACTGAATACAGTAATCGAAGTGTTAGATAAGACGATGGGATAGAGAGGGCTCATGGGTGTAGAAGTTTACTTGATAACGAGACCGTCCCCGGCGGAAGAGCATCTCGGACTTGCTGCTTGGATAGCGAGAAAGCGTGGCGGAAGCCTGACATTGTGAGTTGACTTGGCCTGACTTGAGTTGACCTGAAGTCTGTGATAGGGTAGTGAAAGAGGGAGGTGGAAGAGGAGGACGTGAGAGCAAGGGCTCGGTCTCATATAATGTAGTGAACAACCTGAACACCTCGGACCCGTGGTATCTGCCTCAACACCATTGGCCACTGCAGCTGGAATGTGAACTACCCCGGATATTCAACCCCAGGAACTGCCGCGCCAGGATGAGTTCAATCCTTCGTACCCTTGGTGGCGCTCGGCTCCACCTCTTCCGAGTCCACGAAGCGAGCCAGATGTATAAAGAAGGCATGGCGCGGGAGAGACGAGCATGACATAACCGACGCTTGCTTGTAGTACTGAGATCGCTCCTATCGTCCAAGCCTAGGGCTCACCTCAGGTTTGAGGGCTAGTTCGGAGCATCAGTGACTCGTATTACGCTACTAAACTCACCAGGTGAGTCGGGATGTGGACAATATTACAAATGCAGATTGATTACTGACTCAGGTATCGTACTGGTAGTCAAAGGATTACCAATAAAAAGTCGTAAATTGGCTATCAATTAATATACCAGAAATCGGAGCCAGCCAACCGAGGCCGGCATCCTGTTAGATAAGGTAATTCGCTACTGAACCGCCGGCAAAGAAGCCCTGAGAGGAAGCTTGCGTGAGGAGCTTCCCACGAACACCTTTTTAGGATAAGACGTGATGACCCAGTCGTCCTTCTCCATATCCCAGTTGGACAGGTCACGGCGGGTCAGGGTCGTCGTGAAAACCCGCTCCTGGCCGGGCTGAATGACAAGTTTGTCAAAGCCGCGAAGAACCACCTTCGGTTCGTTGGGCCCGCCCAGGGAAACGTACTAGCTGGGTTAGCTCGTGGCTGAAAAAAGGGGAAGGGTTAAGCGACTTACCAGCTGGGGAACTTCTGTACCAGCCACAGGCCCAGTGTTCTTAATTGTGGCTGAGATTCGGAAGAGGTCGTCGTAAAGGCGTGGGTTTCCTCCTGCACCTCCACCGGACGGCAGAAGGTTTTGTGGTGATCCATCCTTGGCACCCTCGGGGATGTAGTCCTCATCGTCCCATCCGTAGTTGGGATCCCCGGAAGACATCTTGAGATCAGTAGAGTTGATCCAAGGGTAGATAAACTCCCTGACCCTTGTGATGCTGTCAGGGAACACGTAGTCCTCGGCCTCACCAATGGTGCCGAATGTGGGCGCAGCCTTTGTCTGGCCAGATGCGGGAGAGTACGCTGGGGCGTTCAGCTTCTGAACAGTAAGGTTCGAGTACTTGAATGTGGTGTAGCTCAGTCCGTGGCCAAACTCGTAGATCGGAGTCTGATTGGTCTTATCGAAGTGGCGATAGTCAATGAAGACGCCTTCGGTGTGGTCGGTCTGCGGGGCACCATTGCCGTTGTTGGCTTCAGTCAACAAGGGAGCACCGTATGCCTCGCGGGTTTTGCCCCAGGTGAACGGAGACTTTCCGTTGGGGTTGACACGGCCGTAGAGCACGTCGACAAGCGAGTTTCCAGACTCCTGGCCGGGAAGACCAGCCCAGAGGATGGCAGTGACGTTGGGATGCTCATAGAACTGGTCCACGAGAACGGCGCCAACAGAGTGAATGACGACGATGGTATTGTTGCAGTTGCTTGCGGCCGCCTTGATCAAGTTCTCGCCGTTTTTCCACAGGGTAAGGTTTTTGCGGTCTCCCTCGTTACCGTCGACGCTGATGAATCCTTCTCCGGCACCTGCGTTGACAAACACGAGAGATACACTAGCAAATTAGCACCATCTACTGATGCAGGGCTTTGAAAACTTACGTAGACTCAGACGCGGTCTTGTTAACCTTATCCAAGGCCCAGTTGTCCGTCACCGCAAACACGCTGCCACGTCCCTTGATGACCTCCTGCTGGATCGCCTGCTCGGGGGTGACCAGGTAGGGGAAGTTGGCTGTACCACTACCCCAACCCATGGCAAGGGTTCCTTGAGCGCAACCACGGTCATCGCAGCCATTCGCGCCGTAGGGGTTGGAACCCGCATCCTCACCGAGGATAGCGACATTGCGCTCCTTTCCGGTGAGAGGGAGCGAACCCTCGTTCTTCAGAAGTACGACACTGTCTGCACCAACGCGACGGATGAGAGAAGCATGGTCTTGCTGGACATCAACAAACTCATTGACCGTGCCGTAGGCGCCTCCGTTAATCGAAGCGTGTTCGTACCCCTTCTCTGCCCTCGTCCAGGAGCTGAAGTTGGGCGGGGTGGCCAAACGGTCACGGCCAACCTTGTAAAAAGCGGCCATGACTCGGACGGCCATGTCATCGACACGCCATTGGGGAACGGTTCCGTTGAGAACACTGATCGTCAGGTTGGGGCCATAGTAAGAGAGCCCATCGTTAAAGGCGATGTCTCCAGGCATCGTCATGTCCATACCAGCCAGAGCAGAGCCGACACCGCTGTGCGTCGCAGACCAGTCGCTCATGACAAAACCCTGAAAGCCTAATTCAGCCTTCAGGAGCTTGTTCAGAAGGTGGCTGTTCTGGCAGGCTTGCGTGTTGTTCAGATGTTGGTATGAGCACATAACGGCGCCCACGCCAGCACGCACGGCATCTGCGAAGGGCCAGAGGTACAATTCGTGCAAAGTCTTGTCGTCGACGTTCTCACTCAGGGTCTCCGTGATGTTGTAGCCGTAACCAATCGCCTCAGGTACCTGTCGGAAATGCTCTTGTTCGTTGAGGAGGTAGTGCTTCGCCGTCGCGATCACACCGGCATCCTGAATGCCCTTGATAGTCTCGGCAAAGAGAACACCGGACAGAACAGGATCGGGTGAGAACCCTTCCCAGTTTCGGCCACCATCGGGGAATCTGCCGAGAGGACCAGCGGCCGGGCCCAGTTGTACGTCAATGCCCTTGTCGCTGAATTCCTGGCCCATTGCATGACCACGGATGTACGCCAATTGTCGATCCCATGTTGCTGCGACGTTAACACCGGCGGGGAACGCGGAGTTGTAGTCGGCTGGTAAAGTCAACACCGTATCCTCAAATACCTGTTTTTATTGGTAACCTACTGAATCGGATACCCAGAGGACCGTCTTGTAAGCAAAGGGAATTTATTCCGAGTCTGCTGCAGTCAGTATCACTTCAGTTCAAGAATCGGTAGCCGTACCTAGGAACGCTTCCTGTCTGTCCAACGCATTTCTCAGACATCCACCTGCATCCATTTAGCACCAGAACAGTTTCCGCGGCCACTGACCATACCCTGTACCAGTTGTAAGATTGACCTTCTCATCGAGAGTCATCTGCGAGACGATCTGAACGGCGCGATTGTATGCTTCGGCCCATTCGCCTTGACCATTCGACCATGGAGAAGGGTAGTACGGAGGAGAGACGGGGAGGTCATCCTGCTTCACCTAATTAGCCTTATCTGCGGAAGCCAACCTAGAAGTCCACGTACCTGAGCACTAGCCACTGAGGCAGCCGTCAAAGCCGCAGCCTCAAGCCAACCAAACTTCATGATTGCTGGAAGATGTGCAACCGGCTCGACAAGTTGAGAGACTGAGAAAGAAAACGGACCGGAAAAGGAGGCAGCAAGGAGGTTATAAGCACAGACTCCAGCCCATGTCAGCATATTATTGACACGCAAATCCGGTTCGGACAGCCTAGTGGAGAACGGTGATGTATTTTGTTTTCAGTGCCGTTGCGGGGGGCGAAGAGTCAACTGCGTTGGGGACGGCGTGGGGATCGGCACGCCAAATACTCTGTAGCCAACCGCCCGACGGCAATTAGGCTGAATTCAGGCTAGGAGAGTAAGCGGGCCGGCACCATGGACCGCAAAGGAAGGTCGAAATCGGTTTATCGGATTCGCGATGAAAGCCCGGTTGAATTCGGCAGAAGCAAAGAGAAGGGTGGTCGAAGAAGTGTGAGGTCTCACACACTATAGGATTCAGGGTCTTGGCGGTCGTCCCCGCAAACATTTGGAATCAGGGGCGGCCCGTATTATTTCATGTCCCAGGTACCGACCGCCTGTATCCCTTTACTGTAACACAATACTCACGGCAACTATTGAGCAGTATCTTTCCGCTTCAAGACACTTCCCACAATCAGGATTTCTGTCTTATTTTGTTCTTCGTGAACGACTCCAACTGCACCAATGCTCTCTCTATCTCCATAGCTGTAAGCTCCGGGGAAACTCCGGCACTAGGCTACCCCATGGGCCGTGAACCGTCCGATGCTACAGTAGCACTGTCCCCGCATCCGGCATCTGGCCGTGCCATATGACATCCATAGCTTCGTCTCGCACTTCTACAACATTCGAACCCGTTTACTGTTCGCAGGTATACGGTGACCAAGTACAATGGATTATTGTCTCGCCTATCCCAATCTCACGAGGACCCGATCACACAGACCTTACATCATCCGCCGCAAGGGCTCCGAGTCATTGTATTGTTCCAGGGACAAGCCGCCTACGCAAACCTGACCATGGCATCTTCAAGATGTTTCTACATGGCCTGATGCCTAGGTATATGGTAATCTATGCTCATTGCTCACTAATTGTTTTGCAGCTTTCGGGCACCTGGGTCCACAACTCGCCAATGTGTCGTCTAAGCGTCATCTAAGCGTCGTTTAAACGTCGTTTAAGCGTCTATTCGCATAATTATATCTAGCCACCACTGGCCTGCTAGAATGCTCCATCGCAGGTCTTCCACGCTTGAGTATATTTCCGATGATTTGCCGGCCCTTGTCGGCCCAAGCCCAAGCTCATCGACCGAGATCCGGCCATACTTTCTCCCGCATCCATGGCTTGTTCCGTCGTTCAAGCGACCCAAGAAAGCCCTTCCCTTCCAAGCTTTCAGAAGACTAGTAGTCTAGTCTGTGCATAAGCTAGACTCTGGGCATTGTTCTACATAAATTGCATGATGTCACTCAGTCAAGGCACTCGGACCATATCCGGTCTGCCGAGTCGGACTCGCGGGTCGCCGAGCTGGAGATGAAGTGATTTTAAGATGGCTTCCGATACCGGCCGAAAGGTTGCTCTTCAGCCTTCAGCAGCCTTTTTGAAGCTCAAGGCGGCCGGGTGGATGTCTTCATGTTTGTTTTCCCAAATCTCAAATTCAAACTGCAGGCTTGGCGTCCGGTGAGCACGTGAAGGACGAGATGTCACCCGCCCATTGTGATTGGTCGCCCAGTTCTATACACTGTCCATCTAGAAAATGTAGCTAAGAAAGCTCTGCTTTAACCATTGTCTTCATTTTCCATCATAGCACTATACAATAGTTTAACTATCAAGCTTATTGGTCATAAAGTTCTTACATCAATATGAACGAAGAAAAGCATACCCGTGATCCCGAAGCAGCGTGCGCAGCTGGATGTCCGCCGGAGACTGACGCCGACGATGGCCCTGTCTCAGCCTTCAAGCAATTGGGTCTCCTCGACCGTTTCCTAGCCGTCTGGATCTTCCTCGTCATGGCAGTTGGGATCATCCTAGGGAATTTCGTACCGAATACAAGTGAGACGCTGCAGAGGGGAAAATTTGTGGATGTTTCTGTGCCTATTGGTGAGTCTGCCAGACAAGGAAATGCCAGTAATGGACGGATGGCAGCAGCGACGGTGCTAACACTCGACAGCGGTCGGGCTGCTGGTAATGATGTATCCGATCCTATGCAAAGTGCGTTTTGAGACGCTGCACCGGTCTTTCCGGGAGAAGAGTCTTTGGACTCAGGTTGCTTTCAGCATTGTGGTGAACTGGGTTATAGCGCCTTTGTTTATGGTATGGTATATGCCCCTACTCTTCTCTGAAGCGCCTAATGTGTGCTTCTAGCTCGGCCTCGCGTGGGCTTTTCTTCCGGATGAGAGGGGCCTCAGGGAGGGTTTGATCTTGGTTGGGATTGCACGATGCATTGCAATGGTATGTATCCGTGAGGTCTTCACGAACTCGGGTTGACGAAAACAGGTCCTAGTCTGGACCGGATTGGCAGGCGGCGACGGCGACTACTGCGCGATTCTAGTGGCGATCAACTCGATTCTGCAGATGGTCCTATTCGCGCCCCTGGCCGTCTTCTTCATCAACGTGATCAGTGGGTCAAATGAAGGCGTCGCAATCGATTATTCCCTGGCCGCAAAGAGCGTAGGGGTATTTCTCGGCATCCCGCTAGGTGCAGCCATCGTCACACGCTTTGCCCTACGATTACTGATAAGCGAGGAGTGGTATGATCGGCAGTTCCTGAAATGGCTGAGCCCCTGGTCTCTGATCGGGCTGTTGTTTACGATTCTGGTTCTGTTCGCATCGCAGGGAAAGCAGGTGGTGCATTCGATTGTGTCCGTGGTGAGGGTCGCTGCGCCGCTGATCGTCTACTTTGCCGTGATCTTCCTGGTGACGCTTGCGGTAACACGGCGGTTTGGCTTTGGATATAAGCTGTCTTGCACGCAGAGCTTCACAGCCGCGAGCAATAACTTTGAGCTGGCGATTGCGGTAGCGATTGCGGCCTTTGGTGTAGATAGCGACCAGGCCCTGGCTGCGACGGTCGGCCCGCTCATCGAGGTCCCTGTGCTGCTGGGGCTGGTGTACGTGGTCAAATGGGTAGCCAGGAGACAAAAATGGGCGTGATTCCTCCTGTAAATAGTCGTATGCTTCATTGCCCACTGATTTCATCCAAGACTTGAAATAGAACCTGATTCTGCACTCTGCAGGCTTCATCGGAGCTGCTGCGGATGAACCCCTTTCGTAGCTTTTGCTGGATTTCTGAGACGTCTAGTCCGCGAGCATTGTACTGGTTCACGAGCTTCTCGGCGATGGCGCAGAATGTCGTATTGAGGACGTGCTCACTAATGGGCAGAGAGTCCAAGCCTTCGTCGGGAGAGCAGGCACAGAGCGGAGGAAGCTCTGCTGCGCTAGCTTTCTTACACTGGGATTCGTTCTCGTTCGCGCTCGGCTTGCATGCACTGATTACAGACTCTTGGCTCAGGACCGATTCGCTGCGAGGACTCTGCTCAGTCGAGCAAGTCGGCTCAAATTTCACCTCCGCCACCCGCGACTGAGCCTCAGACGGAGCTCGTCGAATTGCCGGAATGGCAACTTTCTGCGCCGCAACTGGATTGTCGACCATCCGCAGATACTCCTCTAGTGCACTGGGCGGTACGCCGAGGAAGAAATGCAGATCCCTCAGCCTCTTGTTCTCAGCCTCTAATCTCTGGACGGCCAGCCTGTGCTCGACGTCCCTGCGATCGAGCTCTTGCTGGAGACTGAGCACTTTGCGCTCGAGGTCCTGAAGATGATCCTGTCTCCGTGCTCTGCTCTTACGCTGGTTCTCCCTCACACGGGCGAGTTTATCTAATCGCTACGTATAGGTAAGAAAGTGATTTAAAAAAACTCGGGAGAACATGTTACCTTCTTCTCCAAAGCCGAGGTCATCTTGCTCTTGCGCTTGGTGTTATGCAAAGGGTCCTTCAGCTGGGCTGGAGAAAACTTGCAGTCCGCAGAAGCAAAATGCGAGCCAGACCCTGGTCATGTGACTTTGTTCCTCTGGATTTCAGTTTCAGCTGCAGAAGCAATTATCCCTTCGTAATCTGCAGACTGGTATACAACTGCGGCTTGATCAATAACCCGGCTTCATATATCGCAGTAGTCTGATGAATGAGCATGGCCCATATGGAGAGTGGACGTGGCACTGGTCCGAGCCTCCGTCTCGCGTCACAGTCACACCAGTTAGCTGGTGCGGTACATAGTCGGCGCTCACCAGATCGCTGAGCTAATTGGCATTCCTCCTCCTCGCCTCTTGCCTTGGAGAAATCCCCCAAACTGCCAGGATCTCTGTGGCGTCTAACTACACTTTCTTTTCCACTGGATTTGTTCTCTACTACCGCTATTTCCATCGCAAAACCACTGAGTTCACCAACCCCAGACAGCCAGACACCAGATCATCATGGTGTCCACCCGCCATCACCCAGACGACTTCCCACCACCTACATCCAATTCATCATCGCCTTTATCCACAACGTCTGAGCCAAGCGGTACCTCATCGAAGAAATGGCTCCACACACCGACCGCCATTCTTACGCTCTGGCTGCTCATCTCGTGCCCCCTCGTTCTCTGGGACGCCGGCTACTGCCTGTTGCGCCCGCACTCCATGCCCGGCGGAAAGTACCACTCCTTCTGGTCTGGGTATAAATGGTACGGCACTGTGGATTATATATACGGCTGGCCGGCGTTCAATGCGAATAATGGCTTTACAAATGCGCAGGCTGTCTTAAACTTGCTGGAGACCGGCGGATACCTTTATTACCTGTGGGTTGTGTATAGGCACGGGACTGTCGCGGAAGACTCAAAAGGATCGGGCGGGTCGCAGGGGACGCTGTCCTGGCTGCTGGCCACAGACAAGGTCGTTGCGGGGAGAATGGGGGCGACAGCGTTGTTAGCGGCGTTTAGCTCCTCTGTGAGCACAGTCTCGAAGACGGTGCTTTACTGTACGACCCATCCGCAATCCACTTGCGCGCAAAAGATAAAAGAATAATAACTTAAAGCTAACGATTTCAGGGTTGCAAGAATATTTCAGCAACTTCGAGAACATCGGCCACAATGAAGTTTGGCCAATGACTGCTTGGATCATCCTCAAGTACGTTGTACTGTTTGAAGATCGGCGCTACACCTGCTAATCTCTTCCAGTGGTCTCTGGATTGTCGTGCCTGTGTGGAATCTTCATGTTCTCGGGGAGGAGATTGTGTCCTCGCTTGCCAATGGCACTGGTGCTTCGCGTCAAAGTGGTCGTCCCAAGGCGCAGTAGCCTGGCACCGCAATCATATATGCTTGGAGCGGCGATTGGATCAAGCATAGGATAGTTTATGTGTCGTATAGTACACGATCCGTCGATCACTGAGCGGTAGGTCTGAGATGATTTTAGCGCTAGCGTTTGTCCTTTTGACTATCGCAAGCTTTAGCAGAGGGAGCTCTTCTTGCGCAGTGAGACTATATCTTAATTCAAGTATCCCTTCTATCGATTTTGACTACGGGCTGCTACTATTTTCTTTGTTTTCTCCCTTTGAAGTTTTCCTTCACTGTAAACTATGCTGCTAGAATGACATCACCACATGACACCCGCACCTACACTACGACTACACCTACTATTGCGGGCACGAACTCAAATACCATGAATAGGAATCATACCCAGGCCTCGTATTGTAGCTTTGATGAGGCAACTGCAAGGATCTTATCTCCAGACCATGGCCACTTCAGATAGGACACGCATCGCCGTCGTCGGCGCCGGCGCAGCAGGAATGGTACACTACTCCCCTGAGCCAGACACGCCTACACCCAAGTATCCTACTGATCGTACGTCCAGTCCTGCGCCACAAGCCTCGCAAAACACCCCGCCAAATTCGACATCACCCTAATCGATAGTGTATCCCAGACCGGCGGGCAAGCAACCTCGCTACCACTTGACAGCAGCAAGTACGGCGCATCCTGGCTGAACGACGGGGTGCAAGGCGGCAGCAGCATCTTCAAGCACACATTCAAGTTCTTCCGGGACTACGGTTACTCCCCGCGCGAGGTGAAGCTGCAGGTTGCGTTTGGGAAAGGACCAGAGACCTTCTTCACGAATGTATTTCCCAGTCCGCTGATCGACCAGTTCCAGCCAGAGATCAAGAAGTTGGGCCGTGTGTTGAAAGTAATCAAGTACGGGCTCCCAGTGCTTGGGATCCTACCTGTGAAAGTTATCTTAAAACTATTCCGATTCAGTACGGAGTTTGGCAACAGCATGCTCCTGCCGCTGCTGGCGCTGTTCCTGGGCACGGGAAACCAGACGCCCAATGTGAGCTGTGCGCTGTTGGAGAGGCTGTTCCAGGATCCTGGGATGAGGCTTTGGGAGTATGACTCCAAAGGTCTGATGACAAACTTGCCGCGGATGTATACGTTTCCGCAGCTGGGGAAGTTCTATGCGCAGTGGAAGGATGACCTGGAGGGGAACAAAGGAGTGAGGATGCTTCTTGGAACGGAGATTGAGATCATGCATCGAGTGGGCGACGCAGTTGTGCTCGCTATGCATACACCGGATGGGAAGAAGACAGAAGCATTCGACTACATGGTCCTCTGCACGCCGGCTGACGAGTCACTGAAACTTCTTGGCCGCCACGCAACGTGGAAAGAGAGGTGGGTGCTTGGAGGCGTGAAGTTCTTCGACGATGTGACGGTCACGCATAGCGATGCAGACTACTTCAACAGCATATTTGAGACAAGAGTACGCGACGAACTGGTCTCAAAGGCCACCGGGCCGTCCGCATCCCTCTCGGCAACAACCGTATCCAAGCGTCAGGACCAACTCGCCTTCGCTAACGCATCCTCCAAATGCGAAGAAGACGGCTGGACCGGCTTCAATCCCATGTACTACACCCACTCGTATGCGAACGAGCAAGACAAAATCGAAATGGGCTTCGATTGCACCAACTATCAACACCAGTTCCGGGACGCGATTGGGGTTGGAAACCCTCCGTATCCGGCGGGGCAACACGTCTACCAGACAATCTTCTTGGATAAAACGCGGCAGGACCTATGGACATGGAACTCTATCGACGAGGACAAGATCATAGGCAAAAAATGGTGGCACCAGTTCGGGCACCGCTGGCAGCATTATGCGCGCGTTGTGCCGGGGATGATGTTTGTGAATAGCTTGAAAAATAGAACGCTCTTTGCAGGAGCTTGGACGATGGTGGTATGTCAATCTGCCCTTTATCCTCTGCTTGTCTGCATGGTTTTCTTCTTGGTTGCCTAAAAACTAACGGTGCGGCAGAATATGCATGAAATCGCATGTATATCTGGGATTGCGGCAGCGTATCGCTTGGGAGCGAGTTATGAACATTTCGACGATTTTGCGCAGGAGGTCTTTGCTAATTATCTCCTTGTTTGTCATGGGGTTTGGTACAAAGGGGAGGGTAAGAAGCGTGCCTGACGTTAGTAGTAAGATGAGAATATGGGCTCAAGGGCAATAGTGAAAAGATTAGGCTACTTAGATAATGTTAACTGCGAATGATCCTCCAATGCTGCCTCCTATACAAGGTCATACAACACGCCACTCCTCCGGCAGTCATTAGACGGTTTTAGAAGGCCACCTAGTTGCAATCATAACGGCTCCTCTGCGGTCCAAGAGAAGGCCGGGTACCTAAGGCCGTCTTGACCGTAAGTATGTGCGTGGCACGTCTCCATTATTAGGATACTGTCCTGTGATGCGGACCATAGTCAATCTGGCGCATGCAGTTGTGTTTTAATAGTGGTCAATTGTAAGACAAAGATAAATGAGGTAGGATATATTTCTATGTAGTTCCTATGCTGAGGAGAATTCAGCAAGCCAAAATGTCTACACTTTAACCTTCCACCTCCACCTCCACTCTAGCAACGCCCATCGGGACAACGCAAGCGCAAGAAACCCAACCATCAGAACCGCCGAATAGAATCCAATGAGGACACGAGGCGAAGTCGACTGAAGCAGAGCACCCCCAACCGGCACTGTCAACAAGACGCCAAACGCAGCGACAAAGTAGACGGTCCCATAGTAGCGCCCGTACTCCTCAGTGGAGCAGAGCTGGCCCGCGCAGACCGGCGCTAGCGAGAGCCATCCGCCCGAGCCGAAGCCAAATACGGCAACAACGGCGTAGAGCGTAGCCTCGTCGTGGGTTCCAAAAGGCAGCCAGACCGCCGCCATAGCGACCATCGTGACAGCGACCAAACAAAGCAAGACATTAAAACGGCCAAGCTGGTCGGCCGCAAACCCGGGGAGGACCCTGCCTAGCAAGCTCATGCTATTCAGGACGGTGAGGGCGTAGAATTGTACGTCGGTCGATAGCCCGGCAAAGCGCACATATGTCGGGAGCAGTGCGGCGCAGCCGAAGATGATGAACTCGAAGGAGAACACCGCCACGGTGAGGAAGCAAAGACGCAGGGACCGGAACGCCCGGAAGTCAATTGTCGCTTTGCTGGCGCGGCCGCCGCTGGCGGGCAGCCGGCCACGCACGAGCACGACCCCGAGCGCATAGCATGCCAGCGCGATGAAAGCGACCACGCGGACAGACGTTCTCCAGCCATAGCGCGGAAACAGCACTCGAAGAAGAAGCGGAAGAACCGCCCCGCCGGCCGAGGATCCCGCCATGCAGAGACCTGAGGCTAGGGCACGTCGACGATAGAACCAGTGGCTCAGAACGGCGATTGACACGGTTGTGATGACTGCGGCAGCGGCTCCTCCAAGGACCGATAAGCACAGAATGAAGTGCCAGTACCGGCTGCATTCGGCAAGCAGCATATACGAGGCGAAACTGGCTAGCGACCCGCAGACTAGCAGGGTTCGGGGTCCATATCGGTCGAAAAGAGGGCCGACTTGGACTCCGAGGAACAGAGTAAGGAACACTAGAATCGCGGTGATCCAGCCCACGTCGCGGACACTATACCCGGCGAGCTGGTTTGTGCTGATGTAGTCTTGCACGGAGCCAACTGGGAACACGGTCAGCAGGATACTGGCACCTCCACTGGAGGAAACTCACTAGCAGTCTGGAAACCAAAGGATGGGAACATCAGTAGACAAGATCCCAGCAGGCAGGTCCATGCCTGCCGGCCACCTTCGGGGAAAGCCCAGCTGACTCCATGAGATTGGGTGGGATTTGGGGAGTCAGACGCCAATTCTGCCTCAAAGGCCGGCTGAGTCGATTGAGACATATCTGAATAATGTCAAGATTGTCAATGGCATCGGTAGTATCGATCACAGTAAATCGAGATGGCGAACTCTTTAAAGTATGCATGGGCTAGTTGTAGAGGGCAGGGCGTGGCCCACTCGCCAGCGGTAGCTTCTTATTGGATCCTGACAGCCCCACCTGAGAGAAGGCCGACCGGGAATGAATGTTGAAGATAACAGCAGTTTGGCCTGCCTGCGGTAACTGACGGAAGAGATGGACCAAGACCATGTTGGCTCAATTGAGCCATCTTTGATGGTGCGGAAGATTGACAGACGCCTGATACCACTCCTTTTCACAACCTATATGCTGAGTTTCATGGACAAAACAATCCTGTCCAGCGCGGCTGTGTTTGGCCTCCTTGAGGATACAGTCAGTACCACTCCTCGGCATTTTTGCACCCGACTGACAAGGCCAGCATTTAGTTGGCGACCAGTATAGCTGGGTCTCCAGTGCCTTCTATTTTGGATATCTGCTCTGGGAATGGGTGCGGTGACCAATGCGTTCCGAAACCTGCCACAGCAAGCTAACAGACGAAGCCCACGAACATCCTCATCCCACGCGTTCCCGTCGCAAAATACCTGGCCTTTAATACGTTTGCCTGGGGCGCCGTGGTCGCTTTGACTGCCGCGTGCGTCAACTATGGCGGCTTGCTCGTGGTCCGATTCTTGCTAGGTGTCGCAGAAGCAACCATAACACCGGCCTTCATGTTCATCACCACCACTTGGTATACACGCGAAGAAATCCCCGTTCGGACCGGTATTTGGTTCTCGGGTAATTCTGTCGGCGGGCTTCTTGCTAGCCTTTTGGCTTACGGCATCGGCCATATCGACCACCCTCTCCAGCCGTGGATGTGGTTATTCATAATCCTCGGAACTGCCACCTTCCTCTGGGGCTTCGTCATCCTAGCCTCGCTGCCAGACAGCATTTCGAATGCAGCCTTCTTGACCGCTGAGGAGAAAGCATTCCTGTCAAGACGTGTCGTCATTGCCGGGACAGGACGCACAGAGGGAACTGTGTGGAAACCCAACCAAGCCGCCGAGTGCTTCCGCGACCCTAAAACATGGCACTTGCTTGGGATCGCTGCTCTAACCCAGATACCCAACGGAGGCATTCAGAACTTCTCGAATCTGGTCATCAAATCGTTCGGATTCACAGCATTGGAATCTACCCTGGTAAATATCCCAGTTAGTATCATCAGCGCTGCAACGATCACCCTTACGGGATGGCTCGCAGGTCGGTTTCAGAATCTTAATTGCATCCTTATTGCTTGCGTCCTGGCAGTATCAGGGCTCGGGAGTACCCTAGTGTATGCGCGAGTATACCACGTTCCCCTCGGTGTCCAGCTTCTAGGATATTTCCTTCTCGCCACAGGCCCAGGTGCCCTTCCTCTGACCATGTCTCTAGCTCAGATCAACTACAAGGGCGTCACAAAGAAGATGACGATGACGGGAACAATGTTTGTCGCATACTGCGTCGGCAACATTGCAGGTCCTCACCTTTTCAGCACTAGCGAAGCACGCCATGAGACCTCATTCCGGGCCATCCTCATCTGCTATGCGCTTGCAGCGGCGCTCGCGCTTTCCCTATATGTGTATCTGCGGCGACTCAATTCCCAGAGGAACCGTGAAGAAGGCACAGTGAGCACTGGACCAGTTGCAGCTTTCCCTCAGCAGCCGGATAGATGTCCGGGCAGGCCCGCAGCCAGCACCGAAATATCTCCACTCATCCGCACATCTCAAGAGCAGGATGATTGCGACGTGACCGACTGGAACACATTTGGGTTTCGCTACCGTCTGTAGATACAATGATAAGACCTTGCCAGGTTATAGGAGTCTCAACAGCCGAGATGAGAGCCGCAGACCGGGCGATCCCGGTCAAAATCCGTTAAGTAAACATTATGGTGCAGAAATTAGATGCGATCATCAGCAGAGCAACCCCATAATTTTGCTTATTCTGTGCGCTGGTTCGTCCAGATTCCTTGCTGGGCAGCTTTTTCTGGTTGGCCCAGTCGACGATCACCGCATACCGTTCTTGACATGGCATTCTGCTGCAAAAGAAACGACAAACCACGCGGGAGTATCATTGTTAATTGCTGTTCAATTAAAAGGCCTAGGGAGAAGGGAAAGAGTCCACGAAATCCAATTAACCTAGAAGAATTAACGTAATCAACCACCGAACCGCGGATACCACCGAACCGCGGATTCTCAACCTATTTTATACTGTCTCTATTTAACGCGTCAAATATCATCACTAGTGTACAATATGCCTCTTTCTAAAGAATCGCGTATTCAGATGGCTATTTCAGCCTATCAGAACGGTCAAATTAAATCCGTTTTACGCGCTGCGCAGGTTTTTGCAGTCCCTGAAAATACTCTACGCGATCGGCTTCGTGGCACCAAATCACGATCAGAAACACGCGCCAACAGTCATAAATTAACCGAATTCGAAGAGGAATTGCTTTTAAAGCAATTATTAGATGCAGATATGCGAGGATTTCCAATTCGGCCGGAATTTCTGCGTGGAAT